>NW_007258768.1:344441-393053 GCF_000164805.1 Carlito syrichta
TTAATGTTTATTTTTATTCCACTGTGGTCTGAGAAGGTTCATGGTAAAATTTTGGTCCTTTTAAATTTGCTTATGCTTGATTTATGGCCAAGTATGTGGTTGATCTTAGAATACGTTTCATGTGTTGATGAGTAGAATGTGTATTTTGTGGTCTTTGGATGGAGTGTTCTGTAGGTATTGATTACATCCATTTGGTCAAGAGTCACATATAGGTTCCGGATCCCATTGCTGATTTTTTGTCCTGATGCTCTGTCTAGGATTGTGAGTGGGGTATTAAAGTTTTGATGGTGTTAGAGTCAATGTCTTTCTTTAGTTTTCCTAAAAACTGGTTTATGAAAGTTGGTGCTCCCATGTTGGGTGCATATATATTTAGGATAGATATTTCTTGTTGATGGAGTGAACCTTTTATCATTATGTAGTGGCCCTCTGTATCTTTTTAAATTTTTGATAGCTTAAATGGTATTTTGTCTGAAATTAGGATCATGACTCCTCCTTTCTTTTGTGTTCCATTTGCCTAAAAATTTGTTTCCCATCCTCTTACTTTGAGTCTGTGCCTGTCCTTTCTAGTGAGATTGGTCTCTTGAAGGCAGTATATTGTTGCCTGGTGATATTTTATCCATTTTATCATTCTATGTCTTTTCAGTGGTGCATTTAGTCCATTCACATTCAGGTTAATTATTGAAATGTGAAAGTTCATCCTTATCATAGAGTTATTATAGAGTTGTTGTTCTTCCACTTAGTTTTTTGTCTTTCTTTTGGTTTTGGGGTTGGTTCATGTGTATTTTATTCTTTTTCCTGTACTCTTGTGAAGAACGTTGTTCTTTTTTTCCTTTCCTTCTTTGTTTAGTACTTTCTTAAGTGTTTCAAGTAGTGGTTCTGGTGGCAGTGTAAGTTCTTAGGGATTGGATATCTGGGAAAGATTTTAATTCTCCCTCACTGATGAAGCTTAACTTGGCTAGGAAAGTTATTCTTGGTTGAAATTGTTTATCTTTTAGGACTTTGAAGATAGGGCTCCAAGCTCTCCTAGCCTGCAGGGTTTCTGTTGATAAATCTGCTGCTATTCTAATTGGTCTTCCTTGGTAGGTGATCTAGCCTTTTTCTCTTGCTGCCTTTAGGATTTTTTCTTTTATACCTACTTTGTTTAGGCAAATTATTATGTGTCTGGGCATTGGTCTTCTCATTTGTTGTCTTGTAGTGGTTCTCTGAATCTCTTATGTTTGAATTTTTGCATCACTGATTAGATAAGGGAAGTTTTTTTGAATAATCTTATGAAAAGTTTGTTCCAGTGTGGTCTCTGTCTCTCTTTCTGCCTCAGGAAAGCCAATTACTCTTAGGTTTGATCTCTTGAAGTAATCGCTCATCTCTTGAAGGTGTTGTTCTGTCTTTTTGAGCTTGTTTTCTGTGTTTTTAACAGTTTGGGTTAGTTCTATATTTTGGTTCTCAAGCTCTGAGATTCTGTCTTCTGCTTGGCTAATTCTGCTTTCCATGCTTATCAGTCTGTTATTTATTTCATTCACAGTATTCTTTATTACTGTTTTCTCAGTTATCAACTCCTTCCTAGTTTCTTCTTGTCTCTCCTCAATTCTTTTTAATCTCTCCATTAATGTCTTGATATCTAGGTTTGTAGTTTGAGACCAGTCATTCTGGGAGCTCTTCATTGTTTGCATTCCAAAGTCAGTTTTCTCAGTGTCTGCCTTTCCAGGGGTCTGGGAGATACCCATATTCTTCTTTTGGTTTTTCTTCATTTGTGTAGATTTTTTTCTCTCTCCTCCTTTCCCTCCCTTCTTTAATTCTGTTTTTCAGGGAAGGTGGGGTTGCTTTTGCTTTGCTTATGCAATCTCCTGTTCTTCTTTATGAGGGTCTTCTGGCTTTGTTCACTTTTGAAGTTGGAGTGTGGGCTACTGGCTGTACTTTTTGCAGTTTTGAGTTTTAATTGAGGGGGAAGCTGTGATTCAGAGTCTATATGCTAATTCCAGCATCCACCAACCAGTGTATGAGCCCACTGGAACCTATTTCCCACTGCCTTATAATCTGTCTGTGCAGTGGTATATAGGTTTGGTCCCTGGCATAAAGGGAGGTACAAAAGAGGAAAATAATGGGGGGGTCTACAGGAAGTTGGAAAGAGAGAAGACTGAGAGGGAAAACAGACATACATACCAGCTAACAGGTGAAAAAGAGACACAAGGCTGGAGAGAAGTGAAAAAAACATGCAAGCAAAATTCCCTAAAGAATACTGGTGGCTACACAAAGACAGATCAACAAAATCATGCCTTTTAATGCATTTTGTGTAACACAAACAGATAGGGTAAGTCAAAAAGCAAACAAAAGTGTGCAAAACAAACAGTCAAAATGATAAAATCAAAAGTCAAAAGCAGAGATCAGACAAGCTCTGGAATCTTTCCTAAGTGCCTAAAGTCTCTTCAGCTCTGATCTCCAGCCTCTCCCCTTTGCTTTTTTTGCAGACAGCTAGATTTACTCGCAGTTTGGGTTTGTTCTTTTAGCCTGCTGCCTTGAGGTCTGCGATGCTTAGTTGCCTTTGTCTGATTCAGCGTAGAGGAGGGGCTTTGTCTCCTGTTTTGCAATGTTACCTTAGGAACCAAGATGGATGCTACTCATAGGTGGGCAGGGCAATGCAAGTCTCCGCCTGGAGAATGGTCAAGGTGGCAGTTTCTCTTCCACAGATACTTTCTCTCTACTTGTCTGGGTCCCTGGGCAATCCACTATGATGGATTGTGGTGGTGTGGGAGGCACCATGGATCAGCTGCACAGCTGGGCGCTGGATCCAGGGTGCCACCAGTGGGCTGGGGTGGAGGAGGGGATCGGGAGTTCCCTCTTTTGGAGCTGAGAGCCTCTGATCAGCACCTCCTTAAGATATGCTGTTCCCTTACACAAGCATGGGGTCACTCACTGAGTGCCTCAGCCAGGGTAGGCCCAGAGCTCCAGAGCTCCAAAGCTCCAAAGCTCCAATGGGCAGGCGGTGAGTGGTGAGTGTGGCCCTGGGCCCCTTAGAGTGTACTTCAGTCAGAAATGGAACTGGTATCTCTGACAGGCGGGCACCCAGGGCCTCCCTGGGTGACCGGTGGCTTGGTGCTGGGTGCTGGGTGAGATGATGTAGCCAGGGAGGGAACTGAGACCCAAGACTCCTGTGTGGGTAGGAGTCATGTATAGTGGAGCAGCAGCAGCTGGGGGCCACAATATCTTGCCTTGTTTGGGACCGAGGGTCCCCGGGCCTCAGACCAGTACAGCTGGTAGTGGGCAGGGGGTGGGGGAAGAAAAGTAAGAGTCTTTTTGAGAACTCACATTCAGAGAATCTCACAATTACACCTATGCTGTCACCATCTTACTGGAACTCCCAGATCTGTGATCTTAACATGTAATTTTACAACGTTTTCCCTAAGTTCCCTCATTGTCAAGAGGGCTTGATTTATGTCACTACTTTCATAAGAAATAAATACAACTTTAAGTATAATGTTACTAACATAAGGATTACCACATAGTAGGTGCTTTATAAAATTGATTTCTGCCTCTACATACTTCCTAAGTGCTAGTAAAGATGCAAATTGTCTTTAATTCTGAAAAGTTCAGCTTCAAATAGAAACAGAGCTTTGAATGTTATTGATGATAATGTGGTCTTTGGTGTTTAGAAATATAAGGTATATAAACCTTAGATAATTTATGAGCGATTCCAATTTAATATGTATGATATTTAACTATTATATCAAAATTTACTATCATTAGAAACCACCTAGTTACTTCAGATTCATTTCATCTTGGTTATTTTTTTATTCTTTTGATTGGGTGCTCTCAGGTTAGCTATGATCTGATTGCTTATTGCTGTGTTATGGTGAATGACTTATGAAAAGCTTGCTAAATCTTTTTCAGTTGAAGGGTATTATGCCTCCATGCAGACATAATGGCAGAGAGTTTGTCTTGTTTCTCTTGCAGCTCTTTCTAGTAAAAAAAATTTTTAAGTGTTTAAATCTGTGTGATATTTTCTTTTATATATGTGTCTTAATAGAAAACATATTTCTGATAACTTTGTTACTGAATGCATATTAGTGCAAGTTAAAAATTAAATAAGAATGTATCAGTGTCTTCTGTGTGTTGGTAGTCTGTTAAGTCCTTGACCTTGAGTGTCTCTCAGTCTACAATTATTTTTTTAATTCCCATAATATAAACAGATTTACTACCTTTGCATAATTAAAGTAGGAAAGCAATGACTACAGAGTATATGTTGTGCACCAAGATTTTCACTCCCTGAAAGAGAACATTGATAGGAAATTGGTGCAGCTAGTGGATCACACACACACAAAGATCAACCATGTAAGTATTTAATTCTTTACATTTAAGGTAACCTAAAGACACTATATTTTTACAGAGAGATTAACTTGTTAGAAAACAGAAGCTATTAATCTTTCCCATAACAGCCTGCTGAATCATTCTCATTCATTCTGTCAATGTCATTTTACAACTGAGTTTCAGACAATTTTTCCAAGAATAAGAATAAGATGTATAAGCATTTGAAAATGCTAATATTCTCATCTGAGTGTTCCTAATTATGTCTTTAGTTTATATCTGTGTAAAGCTTTTACGTTGCAATAATCCCCTCTTCAGTTTCTTCCTTTTTCATTACATAACACTTGACTTGTACTAGAATGATGGCAGTCTTTGGCTGTTGTCTCTACTCACCCTGCATAATGGGATGCTTCAATGAGATATGCTGAAGACATTAGTGATCAAAAATGGACAAAATTATATCTCTTTAATCATTGTTCTGAATTTAAAAGTTACTTGAAGAGATAAGAATTTCTCTCAAATCCAAAGCAAATCCTTTTAAATAAGCAAAGGGATACCTATGATTTTTCCAAACCCTGTAGACAGAAGATATTTTCTCATAGATACTCTTCATAATGCTTCTCCAAATTATTTTTCATTTCTATCTTTTTTGACTGTGCAGAAGGCACTATATTTCATGATTTTTAATGAACAAAGTTATTTATTTCATTTGGAATATTAAATTTATAATTCCAATAATTTGGGAATAGTTAATCATCTGGAAATAAAGATTCACTTTAGGCTTTTATTAAGTTGTATGTTTCTGTGAAACCTTTGCTTTTTAAAAACAGACTTTTAATTTTAAAATGTATTTAGACTTACAGGGAAGTGAAGATAATGCAGAGAATTTTAATATAGTTATCATCCAAATTTCCCTATTATTAACATCCTACATTAGTATAGTATAACTATACTAATACATCCTACATTAGTATAGTATATACTATACATCCTACATTAGTATAGTATAACTATCACAAATAATAAACCAGTTTGATTCATTGTTATTAACAAAAGTACATATTATTCATATGTCTTTGATTTTTCCTAATGTCCTTTATCTATTCCAGGATCCCATTTGGAATAACATATCACATTCAGTGGTAACATCTCCATAGCTTTCTCTAGACCACAGCTGTTTCTTGGACTTCCCTTGTTTCAATGACCTTAACAGTTTTGGAAAACAAAACAAAGCAAAACAAAACAAAAAAAACTTATCAGGTATTCTAAAGAATGCCCTTCAATTAGGATTTGTCTAATGTTTTTCTCATGGATAAACAGGGATTATTGTGTTGGGGGAGAAAATTCACAGTAGTAAAATACCATTACCCTCAACATGACTTATCCCTGATGATGTTAAGTTAATCATTGGGTCAGATAATGTAAGATTTTTATACTGAAAAGTTACTCCTTTACCTTTTTTTCTGTAAGTGTACTCTTTAGAACAAAACCGTTATGTGCTGCAGACACTTCAGAGGTAGAGAATTATGCTATATCTCCTTGAGAGTGAACTATCTATCTATATTAATTCTATTACATTTTCTTTAGGAATTTGTATATTTTAAAATTGTTTATTTATATAAATCAATGATTTGTTTTTCAATCATTTATTTTTATAAATATAGACTCATAGATATTTATTTTATAGTTTGGATTATAAACCGATACTACTTATTTTTTGTTGTTGTTCAAATTATTTCAATTTTAGCCATGGGAGCTCTTTCAGTTGACTTCTATGTCTCTGACATGTCCTCATCTTTGTGGATTTTTTTTTTTTTAATATTTTCTTTATAATTTCATGAGAAACTTCTGACTCATATATTTTCTGCCCCAGTCATATAATCAGTCAGTTCTTCAAAAATGCCAGTTTTTATTACGTGAGAATGGTATTAGAAACCAAGGTCAGGGTGTTAGGTATGGTTATTGCTATTGCTTTTAGGATTTCTAAGGTGTCAGAGGAAGATAATAATATGTATGCCTCAACTAGCTTATATATACTTAGTTACAATATTAAATCTGTATGTGTGTTAAATATGGGTTCATACTAATATCTCCAACTCTAGTTTATGATTATGTAGGTCATACTAGTTTTCTCTACTTGACCTTTTAGTAACCCAGCAATGAGTAACTTGGCTTCCACCATTCATTTTAAAAATTTAGTATACATGTATAATTGTTTCCGAATGGTTTACCATTTCTCTATGGAAAATGACTTTATAAATTATAATATAAGTCAAATTCTTCATGAGGAAAAACTTTATTCATTGTTACACTGTCATTGTACAATTTATTTCCATTGAAAATATTCCATTGGCCAGGCTCGGTGGCTCAGCCTGTAATACCAGCACTTTGGAAGGCCAAGGCGAGTGGACTGCTAGAGCCTGCAGGTTTGAGGCCCGCCCGGGGAACTTAGCAAGACCTTGTCTCTACAATAAATAAAAAATTAGCTGAGTGTGGTAGTGAGTACCTGTAGTTCCAGTTACTTGGAAAGCTGAGGCTGAAAGATGAGCAGAGTCCAGTGGGGAGAGGCTGCGGTAGCCGAGAGCATGCCACTGCACTCCAGTGTGGGCGACTGAGCGAGACTCCAACACAAAACATAACATCAACAGCAAAAAGAAAAGAAAAGAAAATACTTCATTGAAAGGAATATTTGTGAATGAATAAAGTAAGACACAGTTATAATTTATACCAGAATCATAGTTGCAAGAATATGAAATTGGGGCATTTATAACTATTATGGAGTAAACCCAAAGGTTTTAAATATATTCTGTATAGGAATAATAAAACAAATGACATGGACAACTCTAGAAAGAAATATTATATTTTGGCATTAAAAGGAAGATGACAACTAGAAATTCCCTCATAATTTTATGGAAAATTTTATAATTAATGTTACCTATGGCCATGAAATTAATTTATAAGTGATAACATGCATTTGTGATATTTTAGTTTATGTTTACGTTTATATGGTTAGCACAGGAATCTGTATATTATAGGAATTTCCCACGTGCTATATTCTATACTGCAACTTATTTCATTTGAGTGATAAGATGGTTAGACATAGCATAGTTCTCATTTTAAGGATGAGAATATTTAAGGGCAGTGAGATAAACTTGCTTTTGAGGTTGAGAGACATTGCAAATTTTCAACTAGGAAAGAAAGCAAATAAAATTTGAAAAATAAATAAAAAATAATTTCACCAAATATCAAGTGGGTAACTTTAATGATCCTAAGTGTCTCTTCTATCACTTTTGCTAAATAAAATATAGTTATAATGGATGTTAGTATAAATGTTTTTGCGGATACATTTAATATTATTTTAAGTATGTTAATTCAAAATAATAGTTCTTTACTGGACTCTAAGTAATATGACTCAATTGAACATAAAAGAACAAGTAAAAATAGAATTAATAAAAGGTATTTCATCAATGTAAAACAATTACACCCATTGATTTTTTTGTTTTAGTAGAAGCATATGTATTGATAAGGCATAATTTTTTTTTTTTTTTTAGAGTTGGAGTCTCACTCTGTCGCCCAGACTGGACTGCAGTGGCCGCTCCCGGCCACCACAGCCTCGACCTGCTGGGCTCCAGCGATCCTTTCGCCTCAGCCTTCCAAGTAGCTGGAACTACAGGCGCGAGCTACCACGCCCAGCTGATTTTTCTTTAATTTATTGTAGAGATGAGGTCTCGCCAAGTTACTCAGGTGGGTCTCGAACCTGCAGGCTCAAGCAATCCACTCACCTCAGCCTCCCAAAGTGCTGGGATTATAGGCTGAGCCACCAAGCCCGGCTTATCAGGCATAATTAATGGAACTAATCTGATAAAAAATTTAGTTAAATATCTTAAGATTTTCTTTCTAGATATTCACAAATGGAAATGCAGACACTATCTATATAAAAAGCACTGCTATCTTCATTATTCCTAAGTAACACTAAATTATATTTGTACATTGATTTAAATGTAATAGATTTAAGTTCTTTTTCATTTAAGAATCTAAGTCATGGATGTATATTTTTAGCGAGTATATGTGTATTAAACTATAGGTCTAAAATTATTTTACTTCAAATATTCCAACTTTTAAAATTGTAGCGCTTTATCACTGACTCAGTTTTCACTAAGTGCTTACTATGCCAAGGTGTTTTCACTGAGTGCCCATACACCAAGTATTATGAGAGTAAGGTCAGTACTTCATGGTCATTACATTCATAATAGGTGTAGTTGCTATGGACTATTATTTTAATAGTGACAGAAAGTGCAATATGCTTAGAGACTCAAAGGAAAAAAAGCCTCAGAATTAAACCCCAGTTCCAAACTAACCTCCACCCCTTGCTAGTTGGGATTTTGAACAAGGTACTTCACACCTTTGAGCTTATAGTCAGATTCATTCAAATAATCAAATAATAATAATAATATGGAACTTAGAACTTTTTTAAAATTTTAAGAAATTTATAAAATAGATTTAAAATGATACATCCATTTTTGACTCAGGAGATGGTCCACTGATAAGTCAAGTTTAGTTGCTGCTGTTACTATGTACTTTGGAAACCATGTAGTTTCTTTTTACCCTTTGTAATACTACATAGATGTATAGATAGATTGATAGATAATAGATAATATATAACATGTATTTTATAAAATACAAGCTTATTGCCACACATGTATCTCCCTTCAATTCAAGAACAAGAACACGCTTATCTATGTGCATCTCATTCGATTTCATCCTTAGACAGGATGTAATCACAATTCTGAAATTTGTGTTTTCCTTTCCTTACTTTTTCTCTACTGCTTTGTTCTCTTCAGTTTTTGGTGGCGTGGGGTGAGGGCATTCTATAATTTTCCAATGTAATCTCAGTTCTTTAGATAGACTGTGATCGTCAAGGGTTTTGTTTTGTTTTGTTTTTTTGCTTTCCCTTTAGTCTCAGTCTCACTCCATCGCCCAGGCTGGAATGCAGTGCAGCTCATGCCCACCCCAGGGTCGATTTGCTGGGCTCAGGTGATCCTTCCGCCCCAGTCTTCCAAGTAACCGGAACTACAGAAGCACACTACCACACCCGCTATTTTTTTTTTTTTGAATTTTTATTTTTTTGATCTATTGTAGAGACAAGGTCTCGCCAATAGATCAAAAGGTCTCGTTCAAGACCGGGCTGGTCTTGAACTTACAAGCTCAGGTAATCCACTTGCCTTGGCCTCCCAAAGTTCTGGGATTACAGGCTGGGCCTCTGAGCCTGGCCCTATGAGTATTTTTTTCTTGTACAGCTTTCTCCTACCTTCAGGTGAGACAGGGCTATAGAAGTTGAGTGAGAGGAATGTCTTTATCCATGGACTTCCGGAAAAGCTCTGATAAAGTTTTTCTGCTGGAGAATAGGTATTCTTTATGGAGAAAGCTCTGGGCATATTTCACGATGGTTATTTTTTCTCTCCCGTCAGAGACATTATGGAATCTTTCCTGGCTCTTCACTGTGGAACCTGATGGGATTATTGAAAGAGAAGGGGAAATAAAAATCATGAAAATGTGATCCTTCCCCGCTAAGATGGTGGCTTTTTCACTTTTAAGGTAGTTTATACTCAACATATGGCAATTTGTCCAAGGTGGTGCTATTTAAGCTTTCTTTTTAGCTTATGGTTTCAGCGGCTTCTGGTTAAGTAAACAAGTCTTGTCTGTGACTTTGTATATTTGCTTCCTTCCACAGTTGTTAGAGCAGTTGTATACATTTTTCTAATTGTTCCAAGAAAAGTCACTGCTGTTTAGTTTGTTATCGTTTTCTTGTGACATCAAGAGTGATGACTCCCATGTTCTTTATGTGTCAGAGCTGAAATGAAAAGTTAGCATCTTTATTTTTGGAAAATTGTATTCATACCCGGTTTTAGTTTAATATTTGTTTTTCTCTCATCCTTTGAAAGACTTAATTTTATTTTGTTCTGTCATTGCCACTGTTGAGAATCTATTGTCAGTACAATTGTGGGCCCTTTGTAGGTAATCTGTTCTTTCTTGCCAGCAGTTTCTATGTTCTTATTTTTGTCTTGGATATTGCTGAGTTTCAACACAATGCAACTAACCATGGATATCTTTTTATTTATCTGCTTTGAAAACACTGGGCTTCCAGAACCTACACATTCATAATTGTCAATAGTTTTGCAAATGCCAGACTCATTAGTTATTCAAATATTGCCTTGTCACCATTTTTCTCTCTGCTTCTGGATATGTGATTAGATCTGTACTGGCCATTTTCTTTCAATCCTTCATATCTGTTAGCTTGTTTTCCATACTTTCCAAGTCCTTATATCTCTACACTGAATAATTTATTCATTTTTATTTTCCAGTACTCATATTTTCTCCTTTATTTATTCTAAGTATGAATTTTAATCAATATCTTGAATTTTTGTTTTCAACAATTATCTCATTAATTTTTAGAACTTTAAAATTTTTTCATATTTGCCTGTTTATTCTTTTTGTTTAAATTTTATTATGATTATGTTCTTTATTTCTCTAAACATATCTTATTCTTTTATATTCTTAATTTCACTATTCTTGTATTTGCTGCTCTTGGTGACATAAATAGGCTTTCTTTCTCTGTTGTCTGTCTCCCACTAATTCTCGTTATTGTAACACATCTTCTTATGTTGACTGTAGCATTTGATTGTAAAACAATTACTTTATTTTAACCTCTTATGTATTGTGGACTCAATCCTTCTACATTGTGGTCTTCTTAATTAGACTGTAAGCTCTTCTCAATCAGGAGACAAGTTATATGCCAATTTCTATCATTTTCCTTTAATAGTTCTTCATATATGAGAATTACATAACTTGTTGACAATTCTTCTCAGTTGATAATTATTCTTACTGATTTTTACTTTGGCAAAGTGATGGATTCCAAGTTTTCCTCTGCCAGGCCTCAAAGGTTGCCTTTGCCAATTAAGCCACTGTACAGAATTATTTCTATGTCTCTCACCCTATAGTTCTTTTAGTGACTGGGAAATAATGTGACGAAATTGTTTATTACTATACAAAATCATTCTGAAGATATTTTTGTCCATCAAACAAAGATACCCATGTGAAACTAGGTGAATGAATGATAAAAAGAAACTCAAAAATAGATCATGTAATGTGTTCACCTATGAAAAATATAGGGCAAAGAGAATTTCAGAATTTTTACAGATTACATTATTCTAATATGTTGTGAATTTGAACTGTTAAATGGACATTGACTTTCATAGATTTACTTAAGATCTTTCTGGTTTTCACATAAGGCTTAATTTTTAATTTGTTATTTTCTTGACAATATGCATTATTTAAGGATAAATATCCATGGGTTTTGTGTGTCAAATATTTATTTTCTAGAGAATTATATTTTACGCAGGTTTTAATACATACAACTTAGTGCATTTAATTTTGAATATATAGTAGAAAACTCAACAGGTTATATACAATACATGGTCTTTTCCAACATGTTCCTTATTTGTATTCCTACCTTGTTATATACTGAAAGATCTTGTTCCTCTTCTACAGAATAAATACATAATTTCACCTTGGATTAATGTTTGATATATAGAGTTCATTAAGTACTTTAATTTCAGAAACTGTTTTTTGTACCAAGAAATACTATTACAGGAAGTACATTAAAGGGCAAGCTGCATGTTTAGTAGTTTTATAAACAAAAATAAGACATTTTCTCTCCTGAGAACTGGACAATCCAGTTGAAAGATCATTTTTTTTTTAAGAACTTGATTTTTTAAAGAATTGCATTGACTTAACAAATCAAAACCCTTTAGGAAAAAAGTATCTCTCCTTTCCAGATGTCCTCTCAGTAGTTTGCAAATAGAGTAAACACTAAATAAATATATGTTTGGATAGTGAAATTAAAGTGTGTCTATTTAAAACTGAGATGAATTGTAGCTGCTCTCTAGAGAGGTAAAATAATAGTTGGATAATATACTCCCTTAGAATTAGAAACAAGAGTAGAATTTTTTTTTTTTTTAAATAAAAATGTCAAACTCCATTGCAGGTCTCTCTCTCTCTCTCTCTCTCTCTCTCTCTCTCTCTCTCTCTCTCTCTCTGTGTGTGTGTGTGTGTGTGTGTGTGTGTGTGTGTTGGATGAGCCAGAATATGTATGTCCTTACATGGTCAAATATTTATAAGGCTTTTATAACACATACACACACACACTCAGATACACAGACCCATAGCCTAGTTGTCCAGTCTGGTTGGAGGCTTTAAATCACTCTTTATTCTAATATAATGGGATTATTAATTATTAACTTTAAATTTGGGGAACTGTCACGGTGAATTACTTAACTAATGGACGATCAAGAGAATATATGCCAGAAATAGGCAGAAAAGGTTGCTGGGAAGTCTGGGATTATGTAGATAGTTGTAAAATAAGTAATATTGTTGGAAGGGTAAACCGAAAGGCTTTAGGACAAAAATGTCTGATATTTATTCTTACAAGTGCCCTAATGAATAATTTTATATTCACCCAAACTTGCAAATTCATGAATGTCTTCAGTGAGTGATCTTGGTAAAAAAAAGCACTAAGTTCCACATCTAAATAGGTGTGGAGTAAAAGAGATGTAGGTCCTTGGAATATGGAAAAAATAAATAAGAACTCATTAAATGCAAACAACTAGAGCCAGAAGGGATCTAACATTAGAAAATGTGGAAGGCTTAATGGAATTTGAGGAATTTCCTTATGGCCCCATGGCATGAAAAAACCGGTATATTGAGTTATATCTCAAAGATCAATCTAAGTCATGAAGATGAGTTAGACTGTTAATTAAATGCCTATTTTCACATTCTTGACAAGATAAAAAATGCAAAGGAGAAAAATTTGGTTTTTTGAAAGCTTCAAATCTTATGTACGAAGGTCAAACAAAACTCCAGTTGCCCTAAAGATCAAATACCATAAGATTTATTCTCTAAAATTCAAAAACACTATTGGAAAATGTTGCCATACAGATGCTTTTTTGACTTATGATGGATTACAGCTCAATAAACCCATCATAAATTGAAAATAACCTAAGTTTGAAATGCATTTGATACTGAATAAATTCATTGCAAAACTTAAAAAAATAGCAAGATAA
Source organism: Carlito syrichta (assembly GCF_000164805.1). Classification (NCBI taxonomy): domain Eukaryota; kingdom Metazoa; phylum Chordata; class Mammalia; order Primates; family Tarsiidae; genus Carlito; species Carlito syrichta. Next base: position 357,857 of record NW_007258768.1, read on the forward strand.
ATCATAGTAAATCCAGATGTCCCTTGACTTATAATGGGTTTACTTTGCAATAAAATCATCATAAAGTTAAAAAACAAATCCTAAATTGCATCATTGTAAGTTGGGGACTGTCTATTAAAATTGGAGTGGCTTAAGGAAAAAATTATGGGAAATATGCTGATGGGTCAGTCCTATGTTCTATTAGGGAACCAGTTAAAGTGGCAGAATTCTGCATTCATCAGTGGTCTTCTGTATGCCCCTATCTTTTTTCTCTTCTTCTGTAATAAAGATTATGCTTTATTAAACCTAGAATCTGATAATCTATTTCAAATAAAATCATTTTATAAACTTCTTTTATATTAAAGGTGAAAATTAGACTTACAGTATCTGTCATCTTAGTTTTTGTTGTATGTTAGAAGGGATATTATGTATCTAACTTATAAACTTGGTTTCTGGAAGTAAAAATTTCTCAAATTAATTTGAAAACCGTTTCAGAGACAATGAATAAACATGCTAACTCACAGGTTTCTAAGAACACACAGAGATAATACTTCAGTATAAAAACAATATATCATATGGGCAAAATGCAGATTAAATAGTGTTAAAGGGGGAATTTATACCTCTAGGTTCTTATGTTAGACAAGAAACAAGATCTAAAATCAATAATCTAAACCTTCACCTAATGACTTTAGAGAAGATCAGATCAAACACAAAGTTTGTAAAGCTAAAGGAATAAAAAAGATCAGAGGAAAAATCAATGTAATAAAAAACAGAAGCTATCTATAAATCTAGACCAGATGCTAGTTCTTTAGGAAGATAAAATAAATAAATAAAATTTTAGCTAAGCTTATCTTAAGAAAAACTAGAAAAAAACAACATATTACCAAAATTAGTACTGAAATACGGGACATCACTAAAGCCCCTAAATAAATTAAAATAATTAGAAAAGAATATTTTGAACAAATTTGTGTCAAAAAACTAGATAAGTGAAATGTGCAAACTATATAAAGACACAAATTTACTCAAGAAGAAATAGAAATCCAGATATAGCAGCAACAAGTAAAAACATTGAAATAGTAATTAAATGTATTTCTATAAAGAAAAGCCCAGGCACAAAGGGAGCCTTTACTTGGAATCTAAGCATTTAAAAAGAAGAAATAAAAAAGAAAATTTTTATGTTACAACAAAAAGAAAACAAATTTGGTACAGACACACACACACACACACACACACACACACACACACACACACATTTAGCCTCAATTTCACTAAAAATATAAACTGAACAAGACATTTTACTTATATTTTAAAATTTCAAATATTGTTTTGAGCCATCTGTATTCTAAAGTATGATGCAGTAATACTACCAAAGCCTACCCTGCTGGAAAACTAATAGATTCTGACTGTAACAATTTTATTTCATATTTAAATCTCAGAAAATAAGAAAAATACTTTAAAAATCTTTTTACCACCTCATAGTTACAAATGTGAACAACATGTTTTAGGTGAACCTTGAGTTACATAACAAACATTAACAGTGACATAATAGTGTAAAAAAGTAATTTAAAAATATATAAACATATAAAACTCCTCTGAATTTCCATTTATTTAGATAATTGAAGACATGCGCTAAATAACTCATTGGTCAGAGAAGAAATTTTAATGAAAATTAAAAATTAATTAGACTTGAATAATAATCCAAATACTGCATGCCAACTTTTATGAAATAAATTATAGTAAATATTCATATAAATATTATTAAAATATTTCATGCTAAGATGTTATAAATAATGAAACACAGAGTAAGCCCAAGAAGACAGGTATATGAGCATAATAAGAATAAACGCAGAGCTTAACAAAAGAGAAAATCAAGATAATATGGAGAATTGCACAAAGAGACAAATCTTTTTTGAGATTGAGGAAGAAAATAAGGAAACGTGAAATTAAGAAAGCATGATTTTTATATTAGAAATTTGAAAAGAGTCATAAATTCAAGCTCTTTTTATACTAAAAATAATGTGAGAATACTACCAAAATTGTGTGTAAATAAACCAAAGACCTTATAAAAATAGAATAATCATAGAACTCGGTTTTAAAATTTTATGTTTGATTCTTAAAATAGACACTCTTTATCACAGGTTATAATTGTCATATTATTTTCATGTATGTATTTTCCTCCAGATTTTCACTTCCACCCACATTTACATATCATCTATATTTAAAAAATAGTACACAAAATCCTCACTAGTCTGTGGTCATGTGGAGTTGCACAATTACATACCTATAATTATGTATAATGTAAACATGGATAATTGCCATGTGAAATTGTGCTCTGGCACTTGAGAGAAGAGAACAATCACTCCTGAATTTAAGATTCAGGTGGAGATGAAGTGAGAATTAGGAAAAAAATTGTTTTTGGGGGAAAAATATCTATTAAAAAGTGCATCTCAAATTGATAGAATGAACATGGGCAGGAAGATAGTAAATCCTATGTTAAGATGAGCTCATAGCATTTCTTTCCTTAAAAAGACTAGTTATTTGGAGGTATATTTGATGATATTTTTTTAAAGTCTTAGAAGACTTCTGAGTCTTGGGTTATGTAAAATCACAACTCTATAGCAAATATTTTTTCTAATGCCTTATTTGGTATTGGAAAACATTTAATGAATGTTTAACCTTTCTATACACCTTGACATTAGTAGCCCATGTAATCAGAATTATCTTTTTAAGAATTAAGGCATTGCTGGCAGCAGAGAGATTGGGACTTTTTCTGGAGTAAATTATATACATTCCCTAAGAGTAAACAAGGAGACATCCCTCTCCCTGGGATGTCACAGAGTAATAAAGATGGAGATCCCACTCAACTCGTTCTGGAGATATTTGATTATATCTTAGCACAATAACTCCTTTCTCCTGAGGGGAGGAAGGACAGGCTTGCCTGCATCTCCTAGAGAAGATCAGGGCCCCTCATCTCTGGTCTCTCTGCTCAGTGCACACTCATGCCAGGTGCAGGCGTCTCCTGGGCTTCATGGCATCACCGTGTGAGAATGAAGGCTCAGGGCAGTAACACCAATAGGTACTACTGCTGCTTAAATAAACATTGTCTATATTCACTTGTTTTCATTGTCTCCCTGTCAGCTGAATCTATCTGAAGTGTAGCAAGGCAATCCAGTTTTTGTCACTATGTTCCTGCTTAGGAATGGCTTGGTTGATTGAAATCAGAATGACTTTTCCAAATTCTGAAATAGTTGGCAAATAAGTTAAATGATGTGGAGATCAGAAGAAAACACAGAATAATACATACCAAATATAATTTGCCAATGACAATACACTGTATATTTATGTTGTCTTTATACACAACTAACTTTAAATTTCATTTTATATCTACCTAAGCATTGGATGCATGGTCACCTAAGAGCACTAATAGAGTTGTATAAGGAGATTAATGTTGTTTTTTATGCCTGCTAACACAATATCCATACTGTAGCCCATGAATCAAGGAGTAATTTTAACTAAGTCCTATATATTTAAGAAATGCATTTCATAATTTTATAGCTCCCATAGACAGTGCTTTCTGTGATCTGGGAAAAGTAAATTTAAAACCTTCTGGAAAGGATTCACCATTCTAGAAACATTTGTGATTTATGGAAGCATGTCAAAATATCAAAATGAACAAGAGTTTGAAGTTGATTCCAATCCTCATCGATGACTTTGCCAGGCTCAAGACATCAGTGGAAAAAGTCACTACTAATGTGGTGGAAATAGCAAGAGAACTAGATTTAGAAGTGAAACTTGAAAATGTGAAAATGTGCAGTCTCATGATAAACCATTCCCCATCAGTCAGCAGCCATTAATGTCAAATCAAGATCCCCACCAGAAAAAGATGACTTGCTGGAGGTTCTGATGATCCTTAGAATTTTTTAGTAATATAGTATTATTAAATCAAGGTACGTACATTTTAAAAAGATAATGCTATTGCACACTTAATAAACTATGGTATAGTATAAACTTAACTTTTGTATACACTGGGAAATAAAAAAGTTTGTGTAATTTGCTTTATTATGATATTTGCTTCATTGTAGTGGTCTGGAAACAAACCCACAATAACTTACTTAATCCAAGGTAAGTCTGTAGTTGTTTTATTCAAGATAGCAAATGAAAATTGTGTTGCTAGTAACTCAGCTTTTTGGTTCTTTTGTGCATGAGATTGAAATCTTTAAGGGAATCAATTTTTATACATGTATCAAAAATTGGTAATTTGTGAATTACATATACATTTTACTCAGAAAAATGTAAGTCTATAATGATGTGAATATGATAAGTATAATCTGCTTGTTTGACTAATTATATAGGATGCATTTTTGTAGAATTCAAATATTTGTCCTTCAGTTCTAATGTCTGAAAACTTTTAAAAAACTTAGCTATACCTTTTTGGGTAAAAAAGAGGATGAAGAAGTAAGTCTTTAAAGGGCACTCCTAAAAATGTGTTATAACAACACATTTTTTTCTTTGATAAAATTATGATTATATATAAAAAGGTACATGAGTTATATGTAAGCATTACAATACTGTGTGCGACTTTTATATATGTATACGTAACTTTATCCATTTTGTCAAAAGTTACGTACTTAGTATCAATTGCATCACTGTGTCATAAGTGGAAGAAATTTGATTGTGAAATACATTAAGTACTATGTAAAACAAAATAAATTTCTCTTATATGTCTGTATATATTTATATAAAATATTTATTTTATGAATTTATTTACAGTGGTATGAATTAGACATTCTAAACGATGGTAATAATAATTCACTTGCAATCAGAAAAACCTTTACACATACTTAAGTGTTGACTTTATGTCACTTCGCCTTCATATAAAGACTGTATGTTGTTTATCATCAACTTATACATTACTTCATCAAGAATAGGGTCTAAAATTATCTTGTACTTCCTTTCTTGGGAACACATCCCTTCATAAATATCAATATATATATTGAAAATATTCAGAATTTGACTCTTTTAATATCATGGATGGGTTTCAAAGTTACATTCTCTTATGACTAAGGGTAATAAGTTTTAGACGCAAATGTTATTAATTTTTCCTTATGTGGCTGTTCCTTTAGACTATATCAGAAATGAATGTGTACTATAATAAGTGCAGATATTTTTTGCTTCACCCACAACATCCTGTCATGAAACCCCCTCTTTTGCATTGCTAAAGAAGCTGGTTCACAAGAGCTTTCTCAGTGTTTATTATTCTGGGCGGGAAATAATTTGTCAATTTTGTCTAGGAACAAATGTGGAACTCTGCCTAATACACAGTAAATGCTCAACATCTATTTGTTGAAGCAATGAATAATTCTGGATTGATTATACTTGGTGTCATAATTCAGAAACTTTTGTCATAGTTTTATCATTGTTTCTAAGGACAAATTAGTTTCTTACTGCTAATTTAACAAGTTTGAGTTCAATATAATCATAATTAAATCACTAATCTCTCAGTAAGCAACAAAATGTTATCACAAAAATCCCACTGATATTTCAGACTGTCAGCATTAATAAGAAGGAGCAAAAAGAAACTGTCATCAATGCATATTTGTAACTGTGACTTGGCTTATCTGACCCATGTTATTAAATAGTCTTTGGAGGATGCAAATAGTGTTGGTGAGTGTTTTAAACATCATGGACACATTTGAGGTGCAAAGTGGGGTCCCTGCCTGATGAATGTAAAATGGTATTTGATGTTCTTAATGACCTGATTTTGCCTAGAGGCATCTTTTCATTTATATTCCTATGAATCCAGATTTGTATATTTATGCAAATATACAATACATGTATAAAAATGCATGTCCTATAACTGTACCTTGAATATATCTTCTTTCTCTCAACTTCATGAACTCTTATTTATCATAGAAACTCAGTTCCTGTGTTAGTTCATCTATAAAGCATTCTCTGATTCTGTGCCAAAACAGTTAACCTTTTTCATCTTTTTGTAGTATTTATATGTTAATATAAGTTTTTACTATACTCATCACATAGTATGAAATGTATCAGCTTAGACGTTATTTTGTTTTTTCCTCACACCATGAGCTAATAGGCCCTGTTCTATGGTCGAAGTATAAGAAACTGTCATTCTTCTCTAAGTCAATTTAATTGGTTCAACTATTAGTAAAATGTTTAGTAACCTAATTATAATACAACATATAAATAATAAATACATTACATAACTAGTAATGATATTAATACTATCATCATCTCCAGTACTTAATGCTGTACTTGGCCCAAAGTAATTACTTAATAAATATTTCCAGTTGAATAAAAAAAGATGGTGAGATAAGTCTCACATGCTGAAACACTTGATTACTTTTTTCTGAATTAGAAATCCGACAGTAGTTTTGAATTCTGATTATAAAAGGGATATTAGTGATGCTGGTTTTAAACACCTCCTTGCATTATTCCGGGTAGGAAAGTAAAGCATGAGATGAAGTGTCAGCAATTGCTTTGCTAGATCTTTGAGCTTTGTAATGTCTTGTCTGTGGAACGATCATTATGATCAGCTGTAACTCCCATCTGAAATTCCAGTCTCAAATCTAGATCTTAAAAATTGTGCATTTATATTTTGGGTGGTTGGAACTTTATAGGCCGAAGATGTCAGGCTGCACAGGTAATATTTTTTATAGTGGTAGACATTGGTTGATATAAAATAATAGAAAACACACTGTAAGGTATTTTTAATAACTGTGTTAAAAAAAACAAACATTTTTTTTTTTCTGGTGACCCTTCCCTCTACTTGCCGACTTCACACTAGACAGTTCACAACAAAGTAAAAATTTCATTTTACATTTCAAGTTGAATATCTGTCAATATCACATATAACCTATAGAAAATAATATTTATTAAAAATTTTAAAGAGATATTGAAAAGTTCTACAAAATCCTAAGTTTCTAAGTGAAGTTTTAACTTAAGAACACGTCAAAGTTATATGAATATAATTATTTGTAGAAGAGATGTTTGGTATGTTTTCCTCAATGTGGCTTACCATTATCTTTTGACACTAGAAGGTAGTTAATGTTCCATGGTTTATGCAAGCAATAATCTCTGACAATTCAGGCACTGAAAGCATTACAAAATATGAGTGAAAACAATCAAACAACACAACAGCAACAAAAAGGGCTTGTGTTTGTACCAAACAGGTGTTCCTATTATAAGGGGAGTCATTGTTAACATAGAATCTACCAAAAACTAACCAGCTGCTTTTTAAATTTCATGAGTTGTCGCTTTAAAAACAAACAAAAAAACTTAAGTAAATAGGTACCTAATTTCTAATTAATTCGTATTTTTAAAATACCATTTATTGATGGTCTTCTTTCACTTATAATGAATAAACAGAGGCCACATTTAACCTGCCACTTGAAACTACCAAAGTAAAAACAGTGTATGAAAAACTGGTTTTTACTATACTGTTTCTTCTCGGGACTGACTGATGTAGATAGACATTCAATAAATATTCATTGAATGAATGAACAAATGATAAATGAATACATAAATTTTATTATTTAAATAATTAGATATTTGTTTAGTTGATCTTTATATTACATCAGTGTGTTCTGTTTTGTTTCTGCTCTTATCTTTATTATTTTTTGTCTTCAATTTATTTACTTTTTTTTGTTGTTGTTCTCTATCCTCTTAAGGAGATTACTAAAATAGTTGCTTTTTTGCACTTTAGTTTTGAATGCAAGCAAACATTTAAGACTGTATGCTTAATCTTAACACCATCTTATCTGAATTTAAGACCTTTATTCTAAGAATTTACCTCAGATTATGTGATCAGTTTTATTTATTTTATTACTTATTAATAATTTATTTTAATTTTAGGTTCAAGAGGTACATAGGCAGGTTTGTTATATGGGTATATTGCTTGATGGTGAGGTTGGGTTTCTATAGAGTCCATCACCCAAATAGTGAGAATGGAACTCAAGAGGTAGTTTTTCAACTCTGACTTCCCTTTTTTTCCTCCCCTTCTTAGGAGGCTCCATTGTTTGTTGTTTCCATCCTTATGCCCATGAGTTTTTAGTGTTTAGCTCACATTTATAAGTAAAAACATGTGGCATTCGGTTTGCTGTTTCGGTGTTAATTCTACTTGAAAAATGGTCTCCAGCTGCATCCATGTTGCTGCAAATGACATGATTTTATTCTTTCTTATGGTTACATAGTATCCCATCACACACACACACACACACACACACACACACACACACATCAAAATTTCTTTATCTAATCCACTGTTGATGGGTACCTAGATTGGTTGCATGTCTTTGCTACTGTGAATAGTGCTGCAGTAAACATATGAGTACAGGTATACTTTTGGTGGCACAATGTATGGTCTTTTGGATATACACTCAGCAGTGGGATTGCTGGGTTGAATGGTAAATCTATGTTTAGGTCTTTGAGAAATCCCCAAACTTCTTTCCAGAGAGGTTGTACTAATTTGTATTTCCACCAAGTGTACAAAATGTTTCCTTTTCTATACATCCATGCCAATACCTGTTATTTTTTGACATCTTAATAATAGCCAATCTCATTGATGTGAGATGGTGTGAGGTAGTATCTCGTTGTGTTTACTCTCCTACTCTGATACATAACTGCTAGCCTCCTTGATTTCAATCTCAACATTTCTTGAATTCAATGTTCACCAGGCTTAGACACTGCTAGGTTTCCTTATTACTGCAATAGGAGCAGAAACTCTCTCAAGGTAGGCAACTGGGATATTTGTAGAACTCGTTCTGTTTTCCATCTCTCAAGGCTCACTATCCTTTAATGTATGATGTCAAGTATTTTAGAAAAAAATAATTTAAGTAATTTAGAAAAAAGAAAAAGAAAAAAATTAGTAAGAAATAGTGTAAGACTCTGGGTCTAGTGATACAGGGATCTAATGTATTAAGACATATTGGTGAGTCAAAACAGTTTGGGAAGTCCCTTTAACGGGAACTAGGGCTTCCGTCCAGTGGAGGGGTATAGCAACCAATCCTGGGGGCTTGGCACTAACACAGCCCTCCCTACCCTACTGGTATTGTCCTGACAGGATATAGCTGATTTGCAGCAAGCACTCTGGAGGCCCCAGCCTGCCCTTCAACATCTAGTTCATTATGCTTCAGAAAGTAGAAAAACTACATTGATTTCAATGTTTTTATGTTTGCCATGTCAGCCAAGATTTTATACAGAAAACAGGAGGCATCCTTCCACATTTTAACTAGTTGAGAGCTGCATTCATTAACAAATTTCCAAATTCCACAATTCACAAAAACTTTTTAAAAATTGACCCATTCAAAAAAAGGCACTACAAGTCCTTCTGCTATGAAAGAACGCCTATAATCTATCATAAACAAGAAGATTTGGACTCTGAGGATCCCTTTGCTGGTAGTGTTCTTAAAGAAATTGCACCTACTTCTAAGAAATTAGAGAAATCACAAGGTGACTAATATGTGAGAGCTACTGGACATGAGTTTGGAGTAAACTGCTGAAAAATCTTGAAACTGTAGTTATATATTTTACATGTATATCTGTTCCAGATATAACTAAAATCAATAAATTATCCATTCTCTTATAAAGTCAGTTATGCTGGTAATTATTCTGTCATTTTGGCATCCACACTAATGACAAAATCTGAAGTGAGGTATGAATAAAAGCAGAGATAAAACTTTATTCACTTTTCATTATGAACTTGGGGAGGTCTTCTCCCCTTGTGTTCTTAAGTAGCTGCTGATTTCCATCAGCTCATATTACAAGTGAAATATCAAAACTAACAAATAACAGGAGTTCACTGAGACACTTGGGAACATTAATAAGTATTAAATTCTATTAAATTATTAATAATTTATCCAACAAATATATAGTATTGAATTAATTTGTTTATATGAAGCAATATACCAAAGGAATGTAATGTGAAAAATACATTTTTCTTATTCTATAGATACTTTGCCCATGGAATAAAACTTCCCTTATGGTTTTATTGCTTCATTTAACATTGTTATTTTTAAATCACAGATGAAACAAATGATAGACAAAATAAATAAAATAATCCAGAATCATCTATATTCTAAAAATAACATATTGTGATGACCAAAACCACAATTTTGGGATATAGTTTTTACTTTATTTTCCTATATTCTCATAATTAATTTTTATTTTGAGGAATGAGTTATCTTAAGTTACTGATAATTAAAAATATAACATATGGAAGAGTTATTATTCAAATATATTTATATGAAATATGGAATCTGATAACCCAATATTTGTGTAGATTTAAATAGGCAAATAGTGAAAGAATTTTCAACTGTATATAAATATAAATATACATATACATAGATATATAGATATTAGTTTGGCACTCTCAATCCTCCAAACCCTCAAATCAAAAATTCACTGCAGTAATAAATTTAAAACACACAGAAACACTTTCAGAAATCATAACTAGCAGTTGGTAGCTACCTACTATTAAGAGATTTACACTAAAGAGAAAGAGTTAGAGAACACAAAGGGTCTAGAAAGCAAGGGTTCGTTCTACCATTAGCTGGCTTCAAAACCATTACTGCCTTTACCAGCTCATTCTTAGTAGAATTCTTTTCTTAACATGGGAAGTTGGATTTCTCATTAGAGTCTGTTGGCAAGTCTGAATCCAACATTCCTTTGTCACAAAGATGCTGCTCTGAGGGAATGAACAGGATCAAAGTAAATAAATAAATAAGCAAGCAAATATATAAAAGCCTTTCTTGACGTTAGGGCTGAGAGGGATTTTAAAACATGTGAGGTCATAATTGGGTAATTGATGCTGGTAACTGATTCAGACAGCTATGAACTGAGATCATTTCAAAAGCCCTATGCAGGAGCTCATATCACAGACACAAGAGACCCAGGACATGAACGAAAAGAAAGCTACAGTGTTCTTTCTCTTCTGGCTTAGTTTTAGCATTTTGTGGAAGCTGATTACAGAATCAAGAATCAAAAGAAAGACGACTTGGGAGCTTATTTTGCAGAGAAGGGTGGTTTAATAGAAGCTTAGAATAGGATACACTGGCCTTGTGTTAAGCCCTACAGGACAGGCATCACTAATTATTTATATCCTGCTGTTAAGCGTAAAACAGGCTTGACTGCCCTTACAACAGCTGCAGTCTCACCACGTGTGCAGCACCATGAACTTTATGTGTAAGCTCTCCTGAAGAGCTTTCAGGGGCATGGGGCACTACAAGCAGGTAGGATCGTTGTCAGAAGAGCCTTCTGAAGAGCCCTGGTGCATCGGCAGCAATTAATGCAGGTGGTATTTTAGACAAGGGAGCTAATGAGCTTTAATATGCATGCAGGTGAGGGAGTGCTGAATCAGTAGAGCCATTAATGAACCTATGACAGCCTAATTAGCTACAATTTAAAATCTATGGAATCTAATCAGAGGAGCTGAACACTGCTGCAAATCTGTGTATGAATGAGTCTTTCTAAATACTCCAATCTGTTGCTTAGTCACTGATTGATAGTAATTGCTTTTTTTCCTCCATTGTGTGCAGGAAAATGCCCAATTTTGCTCTGATAGGGAGGACACAACATTGAAGTTAAATGCCTAAGATGTTTAGCTGCTTAAGTTTAATCAGTGGATGTTTAACAAAATCAAAGTAAAATTAATTTTTAACACCAAATATAGATGATTTAAAATATACCACCAATTTCTTATATATGGGGTGGGCAAGGACAATGTAGCTGTTAATCAACTTTAAACAACGTATCTTAAAAGCAAGCAAAGACATTGAAACATGCAAATGCATTTATTAATCCACAGTTTGTTTTAAAAGGGCTTTTTATAATGCTATCAGAGCTAATAGGACAACATGGTTGTATTAAAGATGAGATAAAGAAACAGTTTTCTGAGGTTAATGTAATCTACTAAATATCCTCTTTCAAAGTGGCTGAACTATTTAATGTGTTTCAGAATAATGGAATAATTTTGCAAAGCTGTGAGGTGATAGTATTTTGTGGTCCCATTTGATAATAATCGACATATAAAAGGTACAAGCAGTTTTTCTACTGTGACATTTCACCCTTGTATAACACAATTCATCTGAGAACCTTAAAGAACTTTGTAGGCACTGATTTATTGAGTCTTTAATGCTACTGGTGGACAAGTCAGCATGACCATCCTCGTTTTACAGTCAGCTCAGCTGAGCTCCATTTGCTGAAGGTCACAAGGGAGTCCATGGAAGAACTATAAAATGATACTCAAGAAAGCCCAGCATGCTACCTCTTAACTTGTTACATTTGATAAATGGTGCATATCACAATTGTGACATTTCAGATAGAAATCTACGTATCTAATTTTTGAGTACAAGCAGAAAAAAAAAAAACGCTTGGAATGCAGACATTCTAATTGTGAGTTATTTTTAAATGTTGATATTTGCTGCATATGTATGGTGTGTCATCAATTAAGATCCAAATGAAGTGAATTGCCACATTCCTATATTGGTGTCAATAGGAGTGGTTGTGTTGCTTTGTAGTTTTTGTTAGGTTAGCCACCATGTAATAAGGTTGAAGTCTAAAGAAAATATATTTTCTGAAGTTAGAAAAAATTACCATGAAATGAAAAAAGAGAGAGAGAGAGAGAAGGGGGAAAGGGGGAGGTAAAGAGAGAAAGAGAGAGAGAGAGAGATCACACCTAATATCCACAAGAACTTCAGATGAAATGACTTACTAATAGATACTGCTGACAGATAAAAGATGTGTAAGATGTACATTGTCTTTCAAAAATATTTTTCAGTGGAATACACACACGTGTGTATCTAAAGACAAGAATGTGAAAAACAGACAACTCAAATACAGTAGATCAAAATAGTTTTTAGAGTGTGTGCTAGCCTTTCTGAAAATCTTTTTGCTTTAAAAATGCATACTGCAAAGACAATTATATGAAATCTGATGTCTTAATGAAATTCACCTGATCCCTGGCCCAGTGTATTATTTTTTATTTCAAGTTTGACAGTATTATGAACATATCATTTTTGTGTCAACCATTATGCATTAATTTATGAGCCAAATAATCTCTAAAGCAAAAGTAAAGATTAAATGTTTAATCTCTGAAATGTTTGTTCATATGACAGTATTTTTTTAAAAGTATCCGTTGTTTTGAAAAACCAAGAACAATTCTGTCAAAACTTTGGTATGTTGATACCAAATAAAACTTTATTCTATACGAGATACATCTAACCTTAAATTCATCATATTTGATCAGTTTTTAAAAATCAGTTAGCAACAATAAATAATCTTTATATCCTGTTTTGTTTTTACATGCTATGGTGTAATATCCAATAATTGGAAGTGGGCTATTAGTCTTTGGATTGACTTTTCTTTTTATTATTTTTGTGCATATAATATGAAGATAATTTTTTTATTAGTTCTCTTAATAGCTTCTGTGATCAGATATTGTATGTATTACTAGATGTGAACAATATATGTGACATTGTACTTGGTGTGTCTAAATTTTATTGGTAAAACTGCTGCATGCATTTCAGTGGTCTGGCCAGTTGGAATTAGGAGATTTCCTTTAAAACACTAAATGTACAATTTGTATTATTTGCATAATTTGCATTTTTCCAATAAAAATACTTTCAAATATTTTATATCATCATTATTTTATTTTAGGATAGCATTTATTTTCATTATGATAATACTAGCCTTCAGTTTATAACAATAAGCTTCTTAAAGTATGCACATTAATTTTGTTTGGTATAGAAGTTGAATGCATTAATAGTCGATAACTCCAAATTCCATTTATTTTTCTTCTCTTTGCTTTGAATGATAACCTAAGTTTATTATCTTATTTTTCTTAAAATCATTTTAGTTGTGTGTCCTTGGTATGGTTACTTAATTTCTCTAGCATCAGTATCACCATCCATACGAAGGATACTACTGTAATACTTTCTTCAACATATGTTAGGGGGACTAATATCAATTATGCATTATAAAACTTGCACATAGTAAGAGCTTCATGCAGATTGAATAATTCTGATATTTTAAAATTGTACTATATTCTTGGAATAGTAGGTCTTCAGTAAAAAAAGATGTTATTTCTGCTTCAAGATTAGACTATTCATGGAAAATAATAGAGTACTCAAATTAGAGTTTTGAAAATATAATTTTGTCCACATTATCTTTGAGCTTCTGACCCCAAAGCCAAAATCATTGCTTTAAATGTTCAAGTTCAAAATATATTTGATGGTACAGCCATTATTCATTTAGGAACAAGTTAGTACTTGATGGTAGATCACTCTGCATTGAAAGTATTTCATTTAGTGGATCAACGTTCCTGGGATTTATTTAAATTTGGAAACCATATGATTTAAATATAATTAGTGAATATAATAATTTATATTCATGAACCAATTTGTTATATTAAGATCTTTATTGATATAGATTAACCTATGTGAGTCAGTAGGTTTGTAGGTTCAGAAAAAGCTGAAGATGAATATTTTGCTATGTTAGAATCCTGAAATCCTCTCATGTTTTATTACAAACTCATTCATACTATGGTTTTATTATCATTCTGAATATTTAGGATATCACTATGCATTATCTTTTAACAGTATATACCATTTAAGATGTCCAGAAAGTAGAGGCTATACCTAATATAATACCATCCATTTAATGAATCATTCAACACATGAATTCAGTACAGATATTCAATAGATGAATACATACACTCAGGAAGCATTCATTGCCTTCTCATTATGTGGGAGGTATTGTGCTAGATAATGAGTGTATGGAAGTCAGCAAAATAAACAAGGTGGATCTCCTAATGGGGATAATAAATAATAATTATTAATTTTGAAAAATGTTATAAAAAGTTTAGATTGCAATAATTTGACTTGAATTTAAGTGTCAGGGAAGGCCACCTTAGGAAAAAATGTGGAACTGAGTGGAGTGAAAAAATATTTAGGACTTAGTCTCATGACTAATGAGACTCTGGAGAAGCTAAAATTATATTTGTGAACATCACAAGGGGCTAAAAATCTCTTCACAGTCAAGGAACTAAAAGAAGATCAGCATGGCAGGAGTAAAATATAGAGAGGAATAGAATTTAAGATTGATGAGTTACATTCATTGACGACAGGTCATGCACTGACTTGTCTAATTAAGGATTTTAGATTTGTGATAAGTGGAATTAAAAACTTTCAAGGAATTTAATGAAGGGACTTATATAATTAGATTTAAATTTTAAAATTTGTCTGTTATGTAGATGATAGATCAGCAAGAGAGAACAAATATAGGTGTGAGTGCAACTAGAACACAGCAGTAACAGGCCAGGTTAGAGATGTTGCTGGCTTTGAATATGGTGATAGCAGTAGAAACTGGAAAAAGTGGATATCTCAGTATAATTTGGTGGGGTAACCTAAATGCTTGCAGGAAATTTGTCTGTTCAAAAATGAGGAAGAAAGTTGTGTCCACGGAATCCCCAGCTCTTCACCACATAATTGTAAGTAGACACCATATAACTAGAAAGTGAACTTTGGAAAGAAGAAATCCATTTGGAACTTCATTTTGGAAATAATAACTTGAAGGTCTTAAAGTGTTCAAAGGTGTATACGCCATGTTTAGAAAAGAAATATTACCAGAAGATAAATGCATAATGAATAGGTAATGTTTTAAGACTTTGAAAAGTGATGAAGGCCTACTGGAAGAAAACCCAGGGTGAGAAGAAAGTTGATGTTCAGAAAAACAGAAAGTAAAAAAAACAAACACTAAAAGGTTCGAGATGGAGCATCCAGAACTATAAAAAGAAAACTTGGAGACTGTGATTTAATGAGATCTAGGGAAGAAGAGTGCTCAGGAGAGAGCTTCAATAATGTCCAATGTTTCTAAGACTCCAGGGAAAATCAAGTCTATAACATTCCCAATTGTATTCTCATGAGATCGGTAGTTACCACAACAAGAATGATTTCAGTGATACAGTGAGAAGTTCAAGTGAGATTTCAGAGAATAGAAAAGTGAATAAGAACCTTTCCTTTAAAAAACGAATGAGTACAATTTTTAAAACTAATTTTCTTCCCCTGTGATATCATTAAAAACAACATAAAGCTAAACATGCACACACACACACACACACACACACACACACACACACACACACACACTTTAAAGAGAGAGAGAGAGAGAGAGAGAGAGAGAGAGAGAGAGAGAGAGAGAGAAACAAGGCCATAATACAAAACTATGACAATGAAGACTCTTAGGCAAATATTTTAAAATATGGATCTACATAAGGAAGGAAGTTGAAAGCTGATGGATTTTCAGCATCAAATAGATTCCCTTAAAAATAACTGTCACAATACTGAAAAGTTTACCTAAAGTGCATTTTGATTGGAACAATGAAGAAAAGTTATAGGCAAGTCATAGAGAAGGAGAAAATAATTATATAGGAAATTATAGATATAATAGATTTTATTTTATTATTTATTTATTTATTTATTTTTTTATTTTGAGCTGGAGTCTCACTCGGTTGCCCAGACTGGAGTGCAGTGGCCGCTCCTGGCCGTCACAGCCTCCACCTGCTGGGCTCCGGCGATCCTTCCGCCTCAGTCTTCCGAGAAGCCAGAATTACAGGCATGCGCTACCACGCCCAGCTGATTTTTTGATTTATTGTAGAGATGAGGTCTCACTGCCCAGGCGGGTCTCGAACCCGCGGGCTCAGGCAATCCACTCACCTCAGCCTCCCAAAGGCGTGGGATTACAGGCTGAGCCACTGAGCCCGGCTGATATAATAGATTTTAAAGGGATCCTCAAGCTACATATAAGTGATATTTAGGAAAAAATAACAATATAATAGATAAAATAATTAAAGATATACTATTAGAAAAAATTGCTAAAATAAAAAATTAAAAATATATATCATAAATAAAAAATGTTTCCCTGAAAAAGTCTAACATAAGTGTTAAAAAATATACATTTTAATGAAGTTACTGTTGTTAAATAATAATAGCAAGATAATTATGTGAAACGCATGGAAGGGAAAACATTATATAGCAGTAAAGCACACTCAATTTTTCACAAGTTTCTCTGTAGAAATAGCACAGAATTCAGTGGAACAATAACTACAAGGTTTTAGAAGGAAGAAAGTATAAACAAGAAACATTATAGCAAAAGGACAATAGATGCAATATATGATTTACATTAAAAAGTAGATTTAAACTGTATGTAAAAATAGAGACGAAGTCTAAAGTATCTTCTTAAGTTAAACTTTAAAGGAGTTTATTTTTTATGAACTAGTAAAAATAATTTATCAGATTTTAGACTGTAACAGCTTTATTCAAAATAGAAAATTTAAGATGGTGACTGAGTTGAGGGGTATGTTACCTCATTTGATTTTGGTAATCATTTCATGACGTATATGCATATCAAAGCATCATGTTGTACACCTTACATTTATGCAATTTTTATTTTTCGGTGATTCCTCAATAGAGCTGAAAAGGAAGAGACTGTTTGAAATAATCACATTTTGTCCATCTGGCAAGGAATGTCTCTATTTTTCTATCTACAAGTATGTGTTCTGGGTTATTTGAATTTAAGCTTGTCCAAATTTTTAGGTGGTGAATGTGGTTGTTCCTTGGACATTTGTTAATTGCTCAAATTGTTCATAAGAAATATATGACATTTAAAAAATCCATAAGGCAATTATTTTGAAATAATAAATATGAAGTGAAAGCAAGGGAACGGGAGAGAAGAACTATTTGGCAAGACTTGTTTGTGAAGATATAGAGAAGATATACAATAAATTATAGTTATAACAAAATATTAATACCAGAGACTGGTGACTTAGCCAACAAAAAATTATTTCTCAAGTTTCTGAAGGCCATAAGACTAAGTCAGAGTGCCAGTATGATGAGCTGGTTCTTGGTGAGAGCCCCCTACCTGGTCGTGTCCTTATATGGCCTTCCTTGATGAGTACACAAAGAGAGAGATGCCTGGTTTCCTTCTTTTTAAATAAAGGCATCAATTCTTTCATGAAGGCTCCATCCTTATGACCTGATCTAACATTATCTCCCGAAGGCTCTACCTCTTAGTACTATCCCACTAGGGTTTCAGCATACGAATTTTGGGAGGACACAAACATGCAATCCATGATAAGAGTTTTATTTAAGATGAGGATATTTTAAGTATACTTCAATACTAACAGAGAAGGGTAGAAGATCAGAATAATGACACATAGTGAGTCCTCCAAAATTATTGCTTAATTGATATTATTTGATACAATTGGTTATGCTAATTGTTATATGATACTTCTGATCCAAAAGTAATAGAAAGAAAATACATTCAGGGTTGGCACTATTTAACTGAAAACTAAAAATAAGAATTCTAGTTAAATATCATGTATGTTAATACATCGCAATAATATATATACTTCTTAAATTTTATAGTGCTCTCATTAGATAATTTTTGTTCCCATTTTTAAAGAATCTGTCAAATCTGAAAAACAATCAATCAAAAAAGAGAAAATATAGACAAAATTCTAATTAAAACAACAATAAAGATAGAAATATTACTTGAGTAAAAGAATTCATTGACGTCAAGTTAAAAACAACATCAGAAAGCATGACATAGGAAGCAAAGCATAATACATTAAGTCAAAGGTTAAGGTTGGTATTTCATAAAAGAAAGGAAACAACAATCCAATCAGTTGCTTTTGCTTGAGGGTATTGCCATATTATAAATATTTGCTGGTGGCTTTGTGAACAGTGAGTTATTCTTTCAAATATACTAAATACCAATACATTTATATAAATAGTATGTTTCACACCAATCATACGCGTGTTTTTTTCAAACACAAGGTTTGGAAGCAAAAGCAGAGCTTAAATATGTAATTTTGATAAACGATTTCATGTTGTGCCATTAACCTTGCTAGAAAATTAAAATGTTCTATTATTTGAATACTACCCAGTAGTGTTGCTGGTGTTTTCCAATATGTGGATGTTCACTACAGGCAACAGTGATTTTCAAATAATTCAATAGAAGAAATAAAAGAGGAAACCATGGAAATGTTTTTGTGGCATACTCTGACATGAAGTCAGAAACCTGCTTAAAATCTGAATTAGCAAAATCAGTATTAATTTCAATGGCAAAAACAAAATCAAAATGAAAATATAAAATATATTTTTTTAAAAGAAATGAACGTACATGAAGCAGGATGTACTGAAATGCCCACTTTGATGATGATTTTAAACATATTCTTCATCATCAGACCAATATAACACAACATTAAAAAATATTTGTCATAAAATAAAGATCAAATTATCAAACAGGACAATTAATTCTTTTTGTGTTTTAAAGGTTTACTTTAAAATAAATCTTGTATATTAATTACTTGTAATATTATTTTTAAATATTAAGTAATTTCATGGAGATTGATTTTGGTGTTAATATTACTGTTTTTGATATTTTCTGTAATAAAATGTTTATGTAAGGTAAAGTTAATTTTTTATGACATTGAAATATATAATTTTGTCATAAAATATTTACTTATAATAATAAGCTATGTATTTTGTTATATATTTATTACATAATAACTTATGAAATTAATATAATGTGCATGAAATAAAATAAAGGAAGAAAAGTCATTGTTATTATGGACACATTATTATTTAAATACACATAAATGAAGGACATTTCTCTAAATAAAGAAATCTTTGTGAACTTCTTTGACAAAATATTAATCAGAATGAGAAGTTTCTGCCATGATTCCTAATATTAATAGACATCATTCAACTCCTATGGAAAATGTGCGCCATCTTCTCTTCCTCTAAATATGTTTAGACTGGTGTCCACTCCCATAGCTGAAATTATTATGGTTATCTAAGTGGTAATGTTGTCTTCAATCATTCTCACTTGCCTGTCCAGAGGAGTAGGAGAACAACAGAATTAACTGTTCACTTCCTCACTCTGCCCTACTTTTTGGTGGGCTCTTTAAGAATTGAGAATAAAAAATGGTAATCACCTAATGTAGGATACTTAAAAAGCTGCTTTTAATTTTAATTCAAAGCATTTTGTCATACTTAACTTATTTTTAAAAACCTTCTCATGATGTCGAACACATTTCTAAACTATATTGTGGGACTACTTGAGATGTTGAAAACACACCCCAGAAAGGAGAGGCAATTTCACTAAGGTCACATTCACTAACTATGCCAGATTATCTAGTTCTTGATCTATGTCCTTCTTTTACTATTTACTGCCTTGTTATCTTCTATAGTTTCCTAAGAAATCGTGTAGACAGTGATCAAAAGGAGGCAAGGGCACAAATGTTCCTATATAAACAAGGAAATCTTAGTTCATTGGTGGAGGTTCATTGATAGTACTGGCACATTTTTTGTCCAGTTGGCACATTTTAATCTGACAATATCAGAATATATTTGTAAATCAGACCTATGAACAGCCAAACTGAAAAATAGTCATTTCTCCAGAATGACTGAGGTCAGCAGCCATGGAAACCATGAGAAATTTTATTATAATTATTTAACTTTTCAAAGACTCAGTGCCTTCATCGAACAAAAATGAAACCAAAGACATAACATGCAGCCGCTGCATGGACTTTCATTCCTTTTTTTATTTTTGCTGTGCTTGGATGTGAAGATATCCTGTGTGACTGAGCCATCTCATACTGAAGCGTCAGCATTGCTGTTGCCGTTGAAAGAGCTATATTGAGAACTTTATTATGCTCATCTGAAAAGCAAAATCAGTGAGTATGAACAACTTACAGGACAGCTGAAAGTAGTTAAATCATTTACTTGTAATACTCCCAAGATCTTAAAATGCTACAATATATAAAACACATTCAGTCACCACAGCACTTTTACACTCAGACAAACCTCCGAGAATCTATGGGAACTTTTCATTTAATCCTTTTTTCCCTATTCTGTTGTAAGACAAAAGTAGTTACAAGTAGACAGTTTCTTACTTTTTGCTTTGAACTAAAGGTTTAAGTTCATAGACTGTTTCAGATCCAAAAAGAAAAAAAAAAGGGCATTTTAACAAAAGGTCTTATGAGATATTTTTTATTTAGAATCATAAATGCCCCTCTGCAGGTCTTGGGTCATGTGCACAAATCCTGATTGGGTCACTTACTTCCCATATGACTAGGAAATTTGCTTCTCATCAGCTACATGAATTTCAATGTCTAGAAATGGGAAAATAATAGTCATATCTAGTTTACCTGCCTACCAGCAATGTTCTGTATTTCCAGGATGATATCGAAAAAGAAACAGTTTGCATGATGGTTAAGGTTTCCAGAGTCAGGGAGTTATAAGTTTGAATCTTGAATTTGTCACCAACTGTTGAATCTTGCTTGGGAATGATTTTCCAATTTCTTTTAAACATGTGCTTTTCTGCAGAAAAAGTACAGAAAAAATTAAGAGTTTTTCTTATAAAATTATAAAAATATTTAAATTACATAATAAGTTTAAAGCTACAGGCCTACATGGATACCTGTGTTTCGTGCCACTGGTTTAAACAATACAGATTCTCCCACTGGTTTAAACAATGCAGTTCATTACAGTAGAAGGGGACCATAATTAAATCATTGTTTTGGCTCTGAATATGTACTTCTCACTATATACAGAAAAGTCTAGCCAGTCTTACCAGTCACCCTAAGACTTTTTTTGGCTTCAACTTATCTCTAGTATCCCTGTAATAGACCCAAAGAGGTGTTCTCTGTCATATGTTTGTTTATGAGAGATACTCCCAGAATTTTCAACCATCATCACCATCATCATCAACATTATCATCATCATCATCATTTCCAAGACTCTCGGACCTCTGACTATCCATTAATTAGAGCCAATTTCCAGCTCCTCTATGTCCTTGCAAACCTTTTCAGTGTGCTTTCTTGAATACACCAATTAAAGCTTTAATAAGGTGGTAATAGTGGTCCTTTTCTACAGTATCACTTATAAATCATTTCTCCTTCCTTCTTCTTTGAACTCTTCCTCCATTCTTCATCTTTATCTTAATCTCCACACCATTGACACTGTTGCAATTTCATTAACCCTCACTTTCACTTCACATCTATTCCTAACCCAGCTGCATTTCTATGGCCCATTTCAACGAATACTTCCTTGCGTCTAGCCTCAATGCCCTTGCCTTGCTCTCCCTCTTTTATACTCCCTGAATTAATCGACTTGATGTCTACACCTGTTCAGCTGCAGTAAGCTAGACAAAAACTTACAAGTATGATGACTGGTCTCATTTTAAATCTCAAGTGGGCACCCAGCAGTGTCTCAAATGCCTACTAAATTTCTCTGTGTTTGCTCTTCCGTCCTCCCAAATGACGATTTCAGACATTCTTGTAGATCACTCAATCGATCTGCCTCACTCGCTCATGTTCCACTCACACACACAAATACACTTGAGTACACGTACACTTTCAACCCATAAATACGTTTTCATTTTTCCTCTGGAAACAGATGTTACTATAAAACTCTCTCATTTTATGTTTCCAAATCTATCACCTTTCAAGTATTTTCCTTCACATTCTATTTCTTTCTTCAAATTATGTTGGGTAAAGTTTTCGGCTCTTATCAAAAAATCACTTACCTTCTCATAGACTTCCTCCATGGTTACAATTAAACTTTAATAGCATTCTAGACCTCAGACCTCAATTTTATTTTCATACCTGGTCTATGCTGCCTGAGGAGCAGACTTGGAATTAGCTAACTTTGTGTCTGATGGGTGCTGCCAGAGCATATACAAACAACTTCCGGGTGGAGTTGTCTTCTTGCTTGTCTCATAGACCAGTGTGGCCTTTCCTTAGGCGTGCAAAAACAGGAGCTTTCATTCATTTTTTAAAATGTTTTGAGTTGAAGTCTCACTCTGTTATTCAGGCTGGAGTCCTGATCACAGTGGCACAATCACAGTTCACTGCAGCCTCAGACTCCTCGGCTCAAGTGATCCTCCTGCCTCAAGTAGCTGAAACTACAGTCACATGCCACCAAAATTGTCTAATTTTTTTGGTTATGTTTTGTATAGGCAAGGTCTCACTTTGTTGCCCAGGCTGGTCTGGAACTCCTGGACTCAAGCAGTCCTCCATCCTAAAGTGCTGAGATTATAGGCATGAGTCACTGTGCCTGGCCAGGGCCTTGCTTTTAAAAGAGTCCTAGATAATGCCGGGCTCATTCCCACGCTTTGGGAGGCTGAGGTGAGTGAATTGCCTGAGCCCGCGGGTTCGAGACCCGCCTGGGAACCTTGGTGAGACCTCATCTCTTCAATAAATAAAAAAATCAGCCGGGCGTGGTAGCGCACGCTTGTAAATCCAGGTACTCGGAAGACTGAGGCGGAAGGATCGCCGGAGCCCAGCAGGTCGAGGCTGCGGTGGCCGGCAGCGGCCACTGCACTCCAGTCTGGGTGACAGAGTGAGACTCCAACTCAAAAAAAAATAATAATAAATAAAAGAGTCCTAGATCTTGTTTAATGCATTGCTGTCACCATTTTGAAATCATTAATCATTTATAAGCAAAGCTCTACATTTTAATTTAATACTAGCCCCCTCCAAGATAAGTAACTAGTCCCTCTTGGGCACCTTAAATTTAACATTGCTAAATAGATGATTTGATTTTCATTTTCCAACCTAATCTTTTCCTATTTATTCTATTTATATTTCTGCCAGCAATATCCATTTAGTTGGTCAGGTGAAAATCTAGAAGTCATAAATGATTGTTTTGTTTTCTGAGGAGAAAAGGATAGATACTCTACATGAGAAAAAATTCTGTCTGTTCTTGCATCCACATTTTATTCCATTATTGTACAGAATAGGACCAATTCTTCATTATCACATAAAAAATTTGATGACCTGAATATTGCAATAGCCTTCTCACTGACTTTTTTTTCCTCTCTTAAATCCCTATAATCCATTCACCACAGAGTAGCTAAAAACATCAATGCAAACTGTAGTAAGACTATATTACACTCCTGCTTACATGTTTCTGGTGTTTTCCCATTGTACTTAAACACAAATCCAATCCCTTTTTCTTGCCCTGCATGACTTGTCATTGCCTATTTTTCTGCCTCCATTATATTCTATTCCTATTTTTTCCTCACTATGCCCCAACCACAAAGGCTACCTTCATTTATGAATATAGCAGGGTTGGATTTGGCTTGGGGTACTTGCTGATCTGCTGGTGTGAAACGTTCTGTCTCTGAAGTATTCATCAGGGCTGTCTACACATCTCACTTCAAATGGCATTTATCAAATGAGATCTTCCTTGATGACACAGGCTAAATGAGTACCTGTTAAATTACTATCTCAGCGTATTGTTGTTCCTTTTAAAAATATTTATCTCATTTCAGATTTTCTTGCTCATCTTTGTACTAATTTATTTTATCCTCTTCATAAGAATGGATGGTTCATGAGAGCAAAGATCAGTATGTCCAATGTCTGTGTGACTGGGATAATATTTGCTGAATATACTGGAATCAAGGAACTTAGCACGTTGCTTGCCATATCTTAAATGTTCAATAAATAACATGTATTATTAAATTATTTCATTATTTGTAGAAAAATTTCTTAATTTAAAACATATTAAAATTATATTAGAATTAACACTTTATTTGAAAATCATAGTATTACTAAAGCTTCTGAGATTGATATTTATTAGTAGATACTGTATGTTTCTTAATCTTTAGATTAAGGGCTCCATACTATAATTTTAATAGAGGACACATTTTGCTGTTTTTTTTTTTTAGATGTAAGACCATTTGTTTAATAAATTAAACATAAAAAATGAAAATAGTAATAAAAATGTTATCTGGAGAAGATATTGTAGAATGGCAGAGTAAGGATCTCAAACATTTGCTACTCCATTAAAGTAACAAGATCACTGGCAAAAATGTCAAAGTCAACTTTTTTAGAATTCTGACTATTAACCAAAGCCTTACGGGTGTTTTGGGGGTATTTATTCAAGGAACACAGCCGAATCTTAAAAGAACAGTGAAATTTGTGGTCTTTCAACTTGCCCTGATCCATCAACCTTTTACCAGAATTCTTCCTGAAAAACAGCAGCTTCACAACAAAATTGTGAAAACGAATAGGCTAGCATCCACTGTGATGGATGCTGAATGTGATTGGAGTGCCTCCAAATGTATAAAACTCAGAACATTTTCACCATTTCACCTATCTGGCTTTATTATCTGACAGGTTTCAGAACTTACTTTGTGAGTACATTCTCCATAATATAATTATCTTTAGAAAAAAGGAGATTATTTAAATGTATAACTGGCTCAGATGGCAATACAGATTAGAACAAATAAGTGGTTGACCAAATGACTTCAAATGCAAAGATGTGTATAAGATGTCCACGGGGGACTTTTAGAGGGTCTGCAATATTTCTAGGAATGTTAAAGGCCACACCCATATGCAAAACTGTGTTCATTCCCTGGAAAGGCCTCAGGAGGCCCTAATATAAACTCTGGTTGACCCTGAGGTGCTACTCAAGTAGGAAGTGAAAGTTAAGGGAGAATTTTAAACTTGTAGAGCACTTGAGTCATGTCATAACACACATCCACAGAGGCTCTGAACAAAGGCTCAGAGACCTATTGGTTCAAAGCCTTTAAGGAAAGTTGTGTTCAATCACTAGCCACTTACTAAGCCAACCAAGCCAGGCCTTTAATGACCTTTAGCCAAACTTTGGTGACACAAGTTTTACAGAATTTGTCTAGAAAAGTCTTTAAACAAGTAGCAACAACAACATGCCTAGTAGAAAGCAATTTCCAGAGTTGTCACATTATGTTATTTAAAATCTTTGTTTTTGTTTTTTGGTTGGAGTCTCACTCTGTCGCCCAGACTGGAGTGCAGTGGCCGCTCCTGGCGATCTGCTGGGCTCCGGCGATCCTTCCGCCTCAGCCTTCCAAATAGGTGGAACTGCAGGCTCGTGCTACCACACTTGGCTAATTTTTTGATTTATTGTAGAGATGAGGTCTCGCCAAGTTGCCTAGGCAGGTCTCAAATCCGCGGACTCAGGCTATCCACTCACCTCAGCCTCCCAAGGTGCGGGATTACAGGCTGAGTCACTGAGCCTGGCTCGAAACATATTTGTATACCTAACCCTTAACTGTACCCCACAATACCAAAATAAAAAATATTGATTATTAAAAAAAAAAATTTCAGTCTTTGCCAAAAAAAAATATATATATATATTTATGACACACAAAGTAGCAGGAGAATATAATTCACAAGAAACAAAAAATCCAGTCAATAGTAACTGTCCCTGAGTAAGTCCAGTCGGTGTGCTTATTGGAAAAAGAGTTTAAATTGGCTATTACAAATATGTTCAATAAATTCAAGACAATTATTTTAATTATAGAAAAATATGATAATGACATCTTACCAAATGGAAACTATTAATAAAGAGATTGAAATTATTTTAGAAAACAGAAATTCTGGATTACAAAATTATAATGAATGAGACCAAAAATTCACAAGGAGCTGAACATCAGATTTGAACAGACAAAAGAAAGAATCAGCAAATTTTACATAGGTCAGTTGGTGCAACAGAAAGAAAAAAAAAGGGAAAAAAAAGAGAAATGAACAGAGTTTTAGAGATTTATGGGATATCATCAAGCATACCAATGTATTAATAATAGGATTACCAGGGGAGAGGAAAGAGAGGTAAGGGACTAAAGAGTTCATAAAGAAATAATGATTGAAATTTTCACAGATTTAATGACAAAGATTAATCTACATACCCAAGAAGTTTGCTAAGTATGATAAATGTAAAGAGATTCACACTAAGACACACAATAAGCAAACTTTCAAACGTCAATGACAAAGAAAAAATCCTGAGAGCAGCAAAAGAGAATTAGTCACGTGCAAGGGAGTTTCAGTAAGATTAACAGCAAGTTTCTCATTCATTATAAATTATGAAGGCCAGAAGGTAGTTGAATGATATATTTAAAGTTCTGAAAGAAAAACTGTCAAAAAAGATTCCCATAATTAGAAAAACTGTCTTTCAAAAAAGAAGAAATATATACATTTCTAGGTAAACAGAAAACAAAAAGAATTGATATCTAGCAGACCTGCTTTGAATATTAAAGAAAGTTTTTCAGGCTAAAATAAAGAACACTAGACAATGACTGAAATGTATGTAAATAAATAAATTGATTGATAAAGATAACTACATTGGTAAATGTGCAAATATATATTTGGTTGTATTGCAAAAAGATAGTTTTTCCTTCTATCTAACTTAAAGCAATGACATAATAATAAAACTGTACTGATGGGTTTATAATATATAAAGACATAATTTTCATAACCATAATAGTACAAAAGAAGGTGGACAAAAATATTGAAGCAAAATTTTTCTATAATACTAAAAATAAATGAATATTAATCAGAAATGAATGCTTGAAGTTAAGAAGTTAATTGAAATTTTCAGAGGGAAAAAGCACTATGAAATGGTAAGGGAATAGAAAGTGACAATGAAATAATTATTTAACAAAAGGAAGGTAGTAATGGAGAAGCTGGGGAAGAAAATACACCATAATTGCAAGAAAAACAATTAGAATAAGGGTAAACATAAATATGCTAGATGTAAATAATGTAAACACTTCAATCAAAAGGCAGAGATCGGAAGAATGGGTAAAAAGCCATGGTGTAACTATATAATGGACATACTTTAGAGTCAAATACACGGTAGATTTAAAAGATGAAAAAATATATACCATGCAAATAATAACCCAAGGAGAGATGAGATTGAGATACTAACATCAGGTGAAAACATCTGAAGACAATTGCTCTAGAGACAAAGAAAGAAAATTTAAAAGAAAGAAAGAGTCAATCCATCAGGAAGGCATAACAGAAAGAGAAATAAAAAGCATCCACGTTGGAAAGGAACTAGCAAAGCTATCTTTGTTCAGAGATATATAGAAAATCTTAAGGAATGTATCAACAAATTCATACAGTTAATAAATGACTTCAAGTTTGTACAAGATTATCTTTATTATTAACTATTGTCACCATGCTGTTATCACATGTGAACCTTAAACAATTATTATAATACTATAAGAAAGGGATTGGCAGTAGTGGGAAACTGTCGGGGGATGGGGTGGGACTGGCAGTTAAGGGAAACTGCTAGGGGAGGGAGGGACATACCTCATCAACAAGGGTATCTGCATAATCAACGTTTGTATAGCTAACCCTGAATTGTACCCCACACCTTTATAATAAAAAAAAATATATATCTTCAGTACTTCATTTCATAATTGAAGGTTTTTACCCTTTGTCTTACATGAACCCTGAAAATTAAGTTTGCGAATTCATCCTAGAAAAAGTGCTACATACTTCATAGTTCGAAGTACTTTCCTTGGGAGGCTTTGCATCAATGCCAGCACATAGTCCACCCATAAAAGCAATTTTGGAACTCTTTTGCTGGAATGGCCATCAGAGCTATTGCCATATTACCCTTGACGTTCTGAATGTCATCAAAATGTCTTCCTTTCAATATTTCCTTTATCTTCAGGTAAAGAAAAAAAGTCCTTGGGGCCAGATCAAGTGAGTAGGGAGGGTGTTCTAAAACAATTATTTGTTTACTGGCTAAAAACTCCCTCACAGACAATGCTATGTGAACTGATATACTGTTGTGATGCAAGAACTCCTTCGGGACTATTTTTGCACACACTTTTCTCATGTCAAGATTTTCAGTTAAGATTTTCCTGTTTCTCTATTGATGTTAATTTGGTCTGCTATGCTTCTCCCAGTAAGCCAACAGTCTTGACACATAGTTTGACAAATTTTTGTAATGTTTTCATCTGTTCTGCTCCTTACTGGCCATCCTGACCTCTCTTCATCAGCGACACTTTCTCTCCCCTCAGCAAACGTTTAATCCATTTGTACACTGCCGTTTTCTTCATGGCATTATCCCCATAAACTTGGATAAACGTGTTCCTGATTTCACTTCCATTCTTGCCAGGTTTAACAAGAAATTTAATGTTTATCTGTCGCTCTAATTCAAACTCTGACATTCTTGCAACAACAGCTCTGATGACCATTACAGAAAAAAAGTTGTAAAATTGCTTTGACAGGTAGACTACGTGCTGGCTTCAGTGCGTAGCTTCCTAATGGGAGTACTACCAAGGTGACCATAGTACATATTCAACAATTAAGTATGTACACTTTTTCTAGTATGAGTTTGTGAACTTGTCAGACCTCATATCTCCCCTTTCACCCCTCTCCCCAGCCTCTGATAACCAGTATTCAAATCTCTGTTATTATGAGTTTGACTTACTTTTTCAGATTTCACATATGAGATTATGTAGTATTTGTTTTTCTGCATCTGGTTTATTTAACTTAGCATAATGTTTTCATGATTTATATACACAAAATTTGCTGAGAGAGTAAATATCAAGTGTTTTCAACACAAAATAATTTAAAAGGTCATTATGTGAGATGATTGATATGTTAATTAGCTTAATTGAGGTAATCCCTTTACAATGTACATGTATATGGAAAAAAAAATCACACTTTATGCCCTAAATACATACAATTTTCATTTTCAACTATACATAAATAAGGTATCAAGATAGAAATAATAAGAAGGAAAGGATAATGACACAAAAATCATTTGTACATCTTTTCATGAGCAAAGAACATTCTGAAGAAAAAATTCTGAAAATGTTGTGCAATAGGATCCGAAAGAATAAAATATTTAGGTGTAAATTAAAGAAAAGAATTGCAAGACTTGTACACTAAAAACTACAAAATATTATTGAATGAAATTTAACATTTTTTAGTAAATATAACGGTATCGCATGTTCTTGGAATAGAAGAGTCAGTGTTGCTGAGAGGGCAACACTCTCCAATTTGATCTATTCATTCATCTAGTTGCTATCTAAACACCAGTTACCTTTTTCATTTTTTCAGACTAGATAAGCTAATCTTAAAACTCATAAGAAAGTGTGAGGAAACCAAAATAACGAAAATAATATAGAAAAATATACTTGAAGCAGTTGCACATTCTAACTAAAAAATGAGCCGGGCTCAGTGGCTCAGCCTGTAATCCTGTGCCTTTGGGAGGCTGAGGTGAGTGGATTGCCTCAGCCCGCGGGTTCGAGACCCGCCTGGGTAGCGAGACCTCATCTCTACAATAAATCAAAAAAAAAAATCAGCCGGGCGTGGTAGCGCATGCCTGTAATTCCGGCTACTCGGAAGGCTGAGGCGGAAGGATCGCTGGAGCCCAGCAGGTCGAGGCTGTGGTGGCTGGGAGCAGCCACTGCATTCCAGTCTGGGCAACCGAGAGAGACTCCAACTCAAAATAAAAAAAAAAAGTAAAAGTTATTACTATAAAATTCTTAGAAGATAACAGAAATAAATCTTTGTGGCACTGGATTTTGCAATGTTTTTTAAAAATGGTACTAAATGCACAAGCAACCGAAGAAAAAATATGCATGTTACAATTATCAAAATTAAAACCTTACACTTTGAAGCTGAAAAGTATACTCACAGAATGGAAAAAAAAATGTACACATCATATAAATGATAAGTCATTTCCATTCCAAATAAATAAATAGCATTTACAACTCAAAATAAAAAGCCAATAACCCAATCAAAATATAGAAAACTAATTTGAGTAATTTTTTATTCAGAGAAGATATAAAAATAGACAATAAAAGATTATTGACATTATCTGTTAAATAAACACAGTTTAATATTATAATGGTTTTGATGGTGAGCTTACAACATTTATGATGGCTAATATAAAAAACAACAACAATGTATTGTCAAGAATGTGAAATAACTGGAATCTTCAGAGATTGGTGGTGGGATGGATAGTACAGCCAATTTGGAATAATGTTTGACTGTTCTCATTAAGTTAAACAAAGACTTAACATATAATCTAGTAATTCCACTCCTACATGTGTACTTGAAGGAACTGGAAATAAGTACAAAAACACAAACCTTTACATGTGTGTTCATAGCAGCACTATTCACAATCACCAAAAGTGGAAACAACACAAATGTTGGCCAATGAATGAATGGTTACATAAAATGTCAATATCTATACAATCTAATATTTTTGGCATTATAAAGGGGTGAATGCTGATATACACAATGATACATGGGTGACATTGGAAACATGCTAAATAAAAGTAATCACAATATTGTGTGATTTAATTTACATAAAGGACCTCACATAGGCAAATCCAGAGAGTTAGAAGGTAGATTAATGGTAGTCAGAGCTTAGAGGAGGAGGAATCTAGAGTTTCTGACAGCAGGTTTAGGACTTCTTTTTGGGGTGATGATGATATTCTAAAGTTAGAGAGTAGAGTTGTGATAGTTGCACAACTATGTGAATACGTTGAAAACCATTGAAGTGTTCACTCTAGCTTATTACTCTTAAAAATGAATCAAAATTTCTGAAATTTTTGTGAAAATGAGTTTAAAAATTTCTGATTATTTTATTACCAGAAGAAAGATCATTCAAAATAATGATATCTACTTTCATTTGTTTCTTCTTTATGTTTTTAATGAATGTAAAAACTGTCTTAACATGATTAATTGATTATTAATTAATCATGTTGGGTAGAATATATTTAAAGTCTGAATCAAAATAAATCATATTATTTTCTATTATGTTAAAATATTGCTGGGTTCAGTATGAATTATTATATAATAGATTTTAGACAGGACTATTCATATTAGCTTATGAGAATCAACTGTTAAATTTCAGGAGTTTTGTAAGCCAACTGATATCTTCCAGTAGCTTGCAATTGGCCATGATGGCAGTATTTACATTCCAAGGACCAAAACAGGCTACAAACAAAAGATGACTTGCCCAGGGAGCTGGTAGTTAACCACTTATTTTTACACCATTGATTTTAATTTCTAAAGACAAGGTTTTAAAAAAGGAAAATTGAAGCTTTAGATTGGGAGAAAACTATTGCAAAACATGTCTCTAATAAAGACATTTGCCTACAACATAAACAACTCATTGACAATATGATAATAACACAATAAAATGTTCTAAAAATGTGTTCATTTAAAGTCATATACATATTTGATATCAATTTCATGAACAAACATTATTTACATGACTTTAAACATTTTCACATGTTATTGTAAGAATCCTGAAAAAAAAATGAAAATAGGACAGAAAGGAGAGGAGTGGGGAGAAAGACAGAAAGAAGGAAGAGAAGA
Source organism: Carlito syrichta (assembly GCF_000164805.1). Lineage (NCBI taxonomy): Eukaryota > Metazoa > Chordata > Mammalia > Primates > Tarsiidae > Carlito > Carlito syrichta. Next base: position 390,033 of record NW_007258768.1, read on the forward strand.
GAAGGGAAGAGAGATAAATCTCCATGACACAGATTTGTTAAAAAAAGAAATCATGCCCAGAAGTATTATTAAGTGCCCACCCAGTCTCTGGATTTTTGGCCCCCTTGAATTATTCCTGGAAAAGCATAAATTTAAGTAATTGTGAATTATTTTTTCAGTCTTAAATGTACGATATTTTTATACATGTGTTGAAGACCAAAGGAACAAAAAACATGTTGAAACTTTGGAGCTAGTCTGTAAAGAAGTCTGGAAAAGATCTTTGAATGCTGGCAGCATACATCACTCATAGCTTCTCACATGCTTCACCATGTACCTTGCTTACCATGAGAAGATGTCTTTAAGTTTTGTAAGAATACGAAATTGAAGAGTGGATTGGTAGCACATTTATCTTTATTTTTCTTCTTTAATTTTGATCATAATCTTTCCCATTTTAATTTTAAATTCCAAGCTTTTGAACAAACTCAACTTCAGAATAAGCTTTTCATCAAAAAGTTACTAAAACATACTGTAGTCTTTCAAGAGTGTTTAGATTTAAATCTTCTTACCTCAAGCAGATTCCAAAATTGCTTTTTAGCCAAAAACATCCTCTAAAATAGGAGAGACCTGAAAGGGCATCATCAACTGCAAATTCAATCTAGATGTGCTTCCTTCAGCTAGTCTATTCTTCTCCAGTCATCTCGCCATGGGAACTGATTGCCACAGTGAATTCCTGGCACATTCCTTACTTGTTGACCTCCCATAGGACCCAGCAATCCCCCCTCTGGGAATATACCCAGAGGAACTTGAATCATTCTGTAAAAAAGATTCCTGTGCATGCATGTTTATTGCAGCATTATTCACAATAGCAAAACCATGGAACCGGTTGCGCTCCCCATCGAAAGTGGACTGGATAAAAAAATGTGGTACGTATATACAATGGAATATTACATAGCCATAAAACAGGACTAAATTATGGGCTTCACAGCAACTTGGATGGATTTAGAGTCTGTCATACTCAGTGATCTATCACAGAAAAAGAAAAAAACTGAGTATGTGTTCTCACTAATAAGTGGACCCTGAACAATTATCATAATACTATAAGAAAGGGATTGGCAGTAGTGGGAAACTGCTGGGGGGTGGGAGACACACTTCATCAATAAGGGTACCTGATCCCAAACCAGGTGATTTGGGGACCAAAGTGAGGCCCAAACTTTACCTGTACAATGACCATTTGTATACCTAGCTCTAAAGTGTACCCCACATTTTTAAAATAAAAATTAAAAAAACTTCCAAACCATTCCTGATTAAATATAATGAAGTGTTCCCTTTTCTCTTTCAAACTTTAATGAAAGAAAATACTAGTAGAAGTTAGTACATAAGGAGTATGGTTTTGAAAAAGCAACATTTAATTTTTTAATAATTTCATTTTCCCCAATTTTAGAATTATTGCTATAGTAATCTCAAAACATAAAGTATGCATCTATTATGAAAAGGTAAGATAATCAAAATAATCGAAATGATCCAAATTTTAGTAACAAGAACTCTATTAATTTTTTAAAGCATACTTTGCAACATATATTCTACACAATGGTTTTGCTCTTTATTATCATTTGAAAATCTTTTGAAGTTGGAATAACAATATTGATGGCATTTATCTCCAACGGTGTATTGTCTATCAGCAAAAAGGCAAGATGGTTCAGGATATAAACTAGAATCCTACAAAGAACACGGGGCATGGGGTATAGAACCTACTAGTTGCATGACTGTGAATGGATGTAGTGCTGGTTTCTTTGTCCTCATTTTAGAAATGAGGATAGATAAGATGATACACCTGAAAGCATTTGGCATAATCAGAAGTGATACCAAATGTGATACACTTGGTAAACAATCAAGCACCCTACAGGTGTCAATGTTATCATTATTATTTATAATATTGCTGGAAAAACATAAGCAGAAAAATCAGAAATGTCCTGGATATTTATAGTGACCATTCCACATGATTATAATTCTTTTTTAAATTTTTTTTTATTTTATTTTTCTTTTCAATATTTTTTATTATGGTTTTGTGGGGTACAGTTAAGGGTTAGGTGTACAATTACGTTTCATTCAGGCACCCTGTTGATAAGAGGTATTTCCTCTTCCCCAGACAGACATTTACTACTGTTAATCCCATCCCCCTTCACCCCCCACATAGTTTCCCAGTACCGTCAGTCGTTTTCTTATAGTATTACATTGGATGTTCAAAGTCCATTATGAGTGAGAACATGTGATACTCGGATCTTTGTTTCTGTGAGAGGTCACTCAGTATTATAGACTCTAGTTCCATCCAGGTTGCTGCAAAATTCATGATTTTGTTCTTTTTTATGGCTGCATGGTATTCCATCGTGTATATATACCACATTTTTTAAATCCAGTCCTCTTTTGATGGGCAGCATGGTTATTTCCAGGTTCTTGCTATTGTGAACAATGCTGCAATAAACATACATGTGCAGGTATCTTTTTTATAGAGTGATTTGAGTTCTTCAGGGTATATTCCCAGTAGGGGGATTGCAGGGTCATATGGGAGGTTGATATTTAGAGCTTTTAGGAATCTCCACACTGCTTTCCACAGAGGTTGCACTAGTTTACACTCCCACCAACAGTGTAAAAGTGTTCCCTTTTTGCCACACCCTCTCCAGCAGCAGTTATTTTTTGAGTTGTTGATAATTGCCATTCTGACTGGAGTTAGGTGGTATCTCAGTGTGGTTTTGATTTGCATCTCCCTGATGATTAGTGACGTTGAACATTTCTTCATGTGTTTGTTGACTGCTCAGATGTCCTCTTTTGTGAAGTGTCTGTTCATAACTTTTGCCCATTTTATAATGGGGTTGTTTGTTTTTTTTCTTTTCAGCACATTTTAGTTCCTTGTAGATCCAGGATGTTAAGCCTTTGTCAGACCTGGTGTTGGCAAATACTTTTTTCCAGTCTGTAGGCTGTCTCCCTGCTCACTTGATGGTTTCTTTGACTTTGCAGAAGCTTGTCAGTTTAATAAAGTCCCACTTG
>NW_007258768.1:393522-396538 GCF_000164805.1 Carlito syrichta
TTGATTTCTTTGAGCATTGTTTTGTAGTTTTCATTGTAAAGGTCTTTCACGTCTCTGGTTAGGAAGATGCCAAGGTACTTCATTTTTTTTTTTTTTTTGTAGCTATTGTGAATGGAATTGTGTTTTTTATTTGGGTTTCTGTTTGTTTATTATTGGTGTAGAGAAATGTGATTGTCTTTTGTACATTTATTTTGTATCTTGAGACTTTGCCAAAGGCCTTTATCAGTGTAAGGAGGTTTTTGACAGATTCTCTTGGGTTTCCAAGGTACACAATCATATCATCTGCAAAGAGAGATAACTTGACTTCTTCTTTTCTATTTGGATACCCCTGATTGCCTCCTCTTCTCTGATTGCTCGAGCCAGGACTTCCAATGCTATATTGAACAGGAGGAGTGAGAGTGGGCATCCTTGTCTTGTTCCAGTTTTCAGGGGAAATGGTTCCAATTTTTGTCTGTTTAGGAGTATGTTGGCTGTGGGTTTCTCGTAGATGGCTTTTACTATTTTGAGGTATGTTCCTCGTATGCCTAGCTGTTCAAGGGTTTTTATCAAGAAGGGGGGCTGGATATTATCAAAAGCTTTTTCTGCATCTAATGATATTATCATGTGGTTTTTGTTTTGACATCTGTTGATGTATTTAATTACATTTATGGTTTTACGAATGTTGAACAAGCCTTGCATCCCGGGAATGAAGCCTACTTGGTCATGATGAATGATTTTTGAGATGTATTGCTGACTTCGGCTTGCTAGGATCTTGTTGAGAATTTTAGCATCTATGTTCATCAAAGATATTGGCCTGTAGTTCTCTTTCTTTGTTGGATCTTTACCTGGCTTGGGTATCAATGTGATGTTGGCTTTGTAAAATGATTTGGAGAGAGTTCCATCTTTTTCAATCGCCTGGAATACCTTCAGTAGGATTGGTATCATCTCCTCCTTAAATGTTTTGTAGAATTCTGCTGGAACGCCATCTGGACCAGGGCTTTTTTTTGTAGGAAGTTTTCCTATTATGTAGTCAATTTCCTTGATTGTTATTGGTCTATTTAGGGTCTCAATTTCTTCTTGTTCCAATCTAGGTAGGTTGTGTGATGTCAGAAAGTCCTCCATTTCCTTAAGGTTTTCAAGTTTGTTTCCATACAAGTGTACGTAGTAGTCTCTAATGATCTTTTGTATTTCTTCAGGGTCATATGTGACTTCATCTTTTGTGTTTCTGATTGTGCTTATTTGGTTTTTTCATTGTTTTCTCTTGGTCAGTCTAGCTAGGGGACCATCTATCTTGTTTATCCTTTCAAAGAACCAGCTTTTTGTTTCATTGATTTTTTTGTATTCTCTTTTTGTCTTCTATGTCCTGGATTTGGGCTTTTATTTTGGTGATCTGGATTCTTCTGCTGAAATTAGGAATTTTGTGGTCTTGCTTTTCCAGCTTCTTTAGGTGGCTTGTTAGGTTGTTAATTTGTGTTCCTTCCATTTTCTTCATGTGTGTTTGTAGGGATATAAATTCCCCTCTTACTACAGCTTTCAAGGCATCCCAGTGATTTTGGTAAGATGTTTCTTCATTTTCATTTCTTTCCAGGTATCTTTTGATCTCTGTTTTGATTTTATCATTGACCCAGGAGTTGTTTAACATCATGCTGTTTAGTGTCCATGTCTTTGTTGGTTTTGGGGGGACTTTGTTGGTATCAATGTTTATTTTTATTCCACCGTGGTCCAAGAAGGTGCATGGTAGTATTTCAGTCCTTTTAAATTTGCTTATGCTTGATTTATAGCCAATTACGTGGTTGATCTTAATATATATTCCATGTGGTGATGAGTAGAATGTATATTCTGTGGTCTTTGGATGGAGTGTTCTGTAGGTATCAATTAAGTCCATTTGGTCCAAAGTCACACTGAGGTTCCGGATCTCCTTGCTGATTTTTTGTCCTGATGATCTGTCTAGGGTTGTGAGTGGGGTATTAAAGTCCCCAGTTATGATGGTGTTAGAGTCAATATCTTTCTTTAGCTTTCCTAGAAGTTGCTTTATGAAAGTTGGCGCACCTATGTTGGGTGCATATATGTTTAGGATAGATATTTCTTGTTGATGGGTTGAGCCTTTATTATTATGCAGTGGCCTTCTGTAAAATATCAAAATTTAAAACTCATTTTATAAATCTCTGCTGAATAAAGATAGAATGGTAGTGTATACTCTCACATAAGCACATATTTATAGACACATATTGTCAAACAACCATACCTATATCCAGGAAATTTTGAATAATGCTTAATTTTATTTTGATATTACTTTATAAGGAGATATACAAATATTTTAGGGAACATGAAAGAAACAAGTTAACAGTGAACATCTTCAACTAAAACTACCCCTGGATATAATGGTAAATGTAACTATTAAAATTAAACATGGTACATGGTCATAAAGAGAAAGTTATGTGCAGGGTCTGTTCAAGCTGTACTTCATAAAAATTTTGTAGTCATTTTTCATTTTAGTATGTGATTGCTAATTAGACTAAGATACAGGTTAAAAGAACTTTTCTGTCATCAAAGAGAAAGGAAATTCTGAGCCTTACCTCCAACAGCATCATGTCTTTATTGGAAGAGGTTCAATATAAAACAGTGGACATAAATTTTTTTTTTTGAGTGAGAGTCTCACTCTTTCACCCAGACTGGAGTGCAGTGGCCACTCCTGGCCACCACAACCTCGATGTGCTGGGCTCCGGCAATCCTTCCGCCTCAGCCTTCCAAGTAGCCGGAGTTACAGGCATGCACTACCATGCCCGGCTGGTTTTTTGATTTATTGTAGAGATGAGGTCTCACTGCCCAGGCGGGTCTCAAACCCATGGGCTCAGACAATCCACACACCTCAGCCTCCCAAAGGTGCAGGATTACAGGCTGTGCCACCAAACCCAGCAGTTTTAATAAATGAGGATAATGAAGTAAATTAAGAAAATAACTAAATCTTCACTTTGATTTTCCTGACTTATTGTGACAACTTGTTTCCTGAATTGCTTTGGTTTAATTTTACGGCAAA
>NW_007258769.1:0-638 GCF_000164805.1 Carlito syrichta
ACTCAGAGACACACAGCGTATATTGGGTGAGATTATAAGTGGGTTTTTAGGGTCTTGAGCAAAGTTAATATCCAATGGCTCACACATTTGACTGATTGATGGTGGTGGGGGGTGGGAAATTGACAGGACTTGGAGCTGGGCCCAGAGGCTCAGGACAGGCTCTTAAAGGCTCCAGCAGCCCTGGCAATCCTGGGGTCCTGGATGGTAACAGGATTCCTAGGCATCTCCGGATGGCCTTTCTGCCTCTGGGATTCAAACTATCTTCTACCCACCCTCACTCCACTGTTTTCTTGGCTTGGGGGGCCACGTTTTGCATGCTGGGCGGAAGGCACCCCGGGCAAGCAGCTCTGGCGAGGGACCCAGGAACAAAGTTTGTAAACGTTTGGCCGAGCCTGCGGTCACTGGATTTAGGAATCCTATTAAAATGCTCGGTTGGAGCCGGGCTCGGAAGCTTAGCCTGTAATCCCGCTCTTTTGGGAGACTGAGGTGAGTGGATTACCTGAGCCCGCGCATTCGAGACCTGCCTGGGCAGGCGAGACCTCATCTCTACAATAAAATGAAAAAATTAGCCAGGTGTGGTAGTGCACGCCTGCAGTTCCAGCTACTTGGAAGGCTGAGGCGGAAGGATCTCAGGTCGA
>NW_007258769.1:1970-2540 GCF_000164805.1 Carlito syrichta
AGCAATGGGTCTCACATCCCAGGTTTGGAGGATTCGGGGCCCGCATTGGATCTCACCACCTGGGTTCTAAGGGTGCTGGGGCCCGTGGTGGTCTCACCACCCAAGTTCAGAGAGTTGGGAGCCCACCGTGGACCTCACCAACAGGGTTTGGAGAGTAGGGCGCCCACTGTAGACCTCACCGCTTGGGCTGGAAGGGTGGGGAGAAGCAATGGACCAAGCTGCCCGGGTTCAGAGGGAGCAGGTCCCACAGTGGTCTCGCTCCCCAAGTTCGAAGAGTTGGCAGCCCACCGTGGACCTCACTGCCCAGGTTCAGAGGACGCAGGGCCCGCAAACCTCGCCACCTTGGTTGAAATCCCACAGTGGACCTTGCTGCCTGGGTTAGGGGGGTGGGTGCAGGGTCCTCGTCGCCCGAGTTCGGATGGTTCGGTGCAGATCCTTCGGATGGCCACAGCACCCAGCCCGAGTGAGTGAGCAAGCAGGAATGTTCACGTTTCTGCCTGGCAGGGAGCCTCCAGAGGGGGAAGTGAGTGCTTGTGCCCGTGGGTTTCAATGCTGAACTTTTAAGGGGGC
>NW_007258770.1:0-2063 GCF_000164805.1 Carlito syrichta
CATAACTAGTTCTGTACCTCTCTAGCTATCTGGATAGCAAGTTGACTTAACTAGGTGACATAATTACCTAGCCAGCTGGCTAGCCAACAGACGTAAATAGATCACAACCTAGCCAGCAAGCTTGCAAGCCAGCTGACTTAACTAGCTCTATTAATTAGCTGGCCTGCTTTCTGGTCAGTTGAATTAACTAGCATGCTACATAGCTAGCCAGCTGGCTATCAAGCTGAATTAACCAGGTGACTTATCTAGCTAGCCAGTTGTCTACCTGCATACTTAACTAGCAAACTACCTAGCTAGTCAGCTGCTTTCTCACCTGACTTAACTAGGTGACTTAACTAGGTAGTGAGCTGGCTAGGCAGCTGTCATAACTAGCTAGCTACCTAGCTAGCAAGCTGGTTAGCCCGCCCTCTTAGCTATCTGGCTTAACTAGTTACCCAGCTGTCTAGCCAGCTGACTTAATTGCTTAGCTACCTAGCTAAACAGCTGACTTTACTAGCTGAAATATCTAGTGAGCCAGCTGGCTACCCATCTGATGTAACTAGTTTTTTAACTAGCTAGCCAGCTGGCAAGACAACTTACTTCACCAGCTGACTTAACAAGCTAGCCAGGTCTTTAGCCAGCTGACTAAACTAGCTGACTTTATTAGCTGGCCAGCTGGCTAGCCACCTGAATTAACTGACTAGCTACCTAGATAGGCAGCAGCCTAGCCAGAAACTTAACTACCTGCCTTAACTAAGTAGCCAGCTGGCTAGCTAGCAGAGTTAACTAGCTACCTATCTTGCTACACAGCTTGATAGCCAGCTGACTTAACAATCTGACATAACTAGATAGCCTGATGGCTTGCCAGCACACTTAACTAGCTACCTACCTACAAAATCCTCTGGCTTGACAACGGACCTAACTACCTAACTAGCTAACCTGCTGACCAGTGAGCTGACTTAACTATGTGACTTAACTAGCTAGCCAGCTTTCTAGCCAGCTGATTTCCTAGCTACCCTGATAGGTAGCTGGCTAGCCAGCTGACTAAACTAACTGACTTAACTAGCTAGATACCTAGCTAACCAACTGACTTAACTAGGTGACTTAAATAGCTAGGCAGCAGGCTAGACAGCTGACTTGACTCTCTAGCTACCTAGCTAACCAGCTGTCTTGCCAGCTGACTTAACTAGGTGACTTAACAAGCTAGCCAGCTGGTTAGCAGGCTGACCTAATTTCCTAGCTACATAACTAGCCAGCAGGATAGACAGCTGACTTAACTAGCTAGCTACCCTCATAGCCCGATGGTTTGTGAGCTGACATACCTACTTAGCTACCTAGCTCACCAGCTTTCTAGTGAGCTGACTTAACCAGGTTACTTAACTAGTTTGTTCACTGTCTAGCCTGCTGACTTAACTAGCTAGCTACCCAGCAGGCCAGCAGGCTAGCCATCTGACTAAACTCGCTGATGTAACTAGCTAGCAAGCTGACTAAATTAGATGACTTAACCAGCTACCTTCCTAGCTATCCTGCTCGCTTAACTAGCTGAAATATCTAGCTAGCCAAATGGCTAGCCATCTGACTTTACTAGCTTTTTAACTACCTAACCAGATGGATAGCCAACTGACATAGTGAGTTGACTTAGTTAGCCAGTTGTTTGCCAGCTGACTTAACTAACTGACTTACCCAGCTAGTCAGCTGACTAGTCAGATGACTAAACAACCTGGCTACTTAACTAGCCAGCTGGCTAGCCTGTCGTCTTATCTATCTGACTTAAGCTTGCAAGCTGGTTGGCCAGCTCACTTTAACTATCTTGCTAAACTACCTAGCTAGCAGGCTACCCCAGCTGAGTTAACAAGGTGCATTGAACAGCTAGCCTGCTGGCTAGTACGCTGACTTTTCTAGCTAGCTACCTATGTAGCCAACTGGCTAGACAGCTGACTAAACTAGCTGTCTTAACCAGCTAGGCTGTTGGCTAGTCAGCTGACTTACCTCGCTAACATCACTAGATAGCCAGGTAGCTAACTGACTTAACTATCTAGTTAACTACCTTTTAAGTTCGCTACCCAGTTCTTTTATCTAGCTGA
>NW_007258770.1:2969-4143 GCF_000164805.1 Carlito syrichta
TAGTTACATAGCAGACTTAAATAGCTGACTTAAATACTTAGCAATTTAGTGAGTTAGCTGACTTGGCTAGGTAGCTAGTCAGCTAGCTGACTTAGGTAGCTGACTTAAGTAGTTGGATAACGAGATAGTTCGCTGAATTAATGAATTGGTTAAGGAGTTATCTGTTTTAACTCTTTGGTAAATGAGTTAACACGTTAAACTAGTTGGTTAACGTGTTAGCAAGGTGATTTAATATTTGGCTGAGTACACGGACTACTTAGCTGGTTTAACATGTGGGCTGAGTACTCGGCCAACTTGTTAGCTGGCTTAACATGTCTGCTGACTAGTCGGCCAACTAGTTATCTGTGTTAACTAGCTGACTAATGAGTTGACCCACTAGTTACCAAGGTTAACTTGTTGCCTGCTTGTTTGTTGACCAAACTAGTGTGCCGAATAATTGGCCGTCTATTTTGTTGACCTAAATTGTAGGCTGACTAGTTAGCTGAGCTAAGTTGTCAGCTTACAAGTTGGTCGACTAGTCAGCTGATTGGTTAGCTGACTTATCTAGTTGGTTGGCTAGTCAGCAGACCAGTTAACTGACTTAACTAGTCGGCCAGTGAGTGAGCCAACAGGTGAGTTGACTTATATAGTCTGCCTGCGAGTGAGCCAACTGGTCAGCTGACTTACCTAGTTGACTGGTGAATGAGCTAATTGGTCAGCCGAATTTAGTCAGCTGGTGAGTGAGCCGACTGGTCAGAAGAATTAACTAGTGAGCCAACAGGTGAGCTGACTTAATTAATTGGACTTCTATAGAGCCAACGAACGAGCTGCCTTAACTATTCAGTCAGTAAGTGAGCCCACTGGTGAACGGATGTAACTAGTCGGATGGTGAGCAAGGCGAATAGTTAGCCATTCTGTTGGCTTGCGAGCTAGCTGATAAGATAGTTGACCTGTTAGCTGGTGAGTGAGCCGACTAATTTGCTGACCAGTAGGCAGGTGAGGTAGCCGACTAGTTAGCGTACCTGATGGAAAGCGAGTGAGTCTAGTAATTAGCTGAGCGGCTAGCTGATTTGCTAGACGACTAGATAGCTAAGTAACTAGCTGATTTGCTAGCTGACTTAACTAGCTAGCTGACTAGCTAGCTGGCTATCTAGCTGAAATAACTAGCTAGAAATCAAGCTATCTAGCTGTTTAG
>NW_007258771.1:0-637 GCF_000164805.1 Carlito syrichta
AGTGCATAAAAACTGCTTGCCATTATGAATCAGGGCTCTCGTCCCTGAAGCTACTGCTTTGGGCGTGAGCCCAGACTCGAGCCTGAATAAAGACCCTCGTGTGTTTGCATCGGAGCTGGCTCTTTGTGGTCTCTATCTCTCTCATTAGAGTCCTGGGTTCAACACAGACCACACCTGTACTTCCTGCTCTCAGGAGCTGTCTGTGTCCCCTAGCAGTGTCCAGGCCTTCCAGTGGATTCTGAGAGCCCCTTATCCTTCCATGATATCCCCTCTTGCTTAAGTTAGGTAAAGTCAGATTCAATTGTTGGCAACCACAGGCCTATAAATATTGAAGAATTTTCTGCTAAACTTAAATGCGAAGGTGCAGTGAGAATATTTGCTCTGCTTTTCGGATATTTCCAGAAGTCTGGGAAGTGCAGGCCATGCCACACAGTAATATTCAGGCTCTGGAGTATACAGATGGGCTATGATGTCAGTGGCTCCTATGCTCATTGGTGTCTTTGGCTGACTCTCTAAGATTCCCTAATCCTCACTTTTTCTTTGTTTATAAAAATGGAGATAATAATAACACCAGCTATGCACAATGTTTGCAAAGACTAAATGAAATATTGACATAGCAAATTCTCAGTGAACACTG
>NW_007258771.1:2116-2969 GCF_000164805.1 Carlito syrichta
TTTAACAGAACACCTGAGACTGGGTGAAATTCATAAAGAAAAGAAATTTATTTATTACAGTATGGAGGCAGAGAAGTCTAAGGTCAAGGTGCTGCATCTGGTGGGGGCCTTTCTGCGATGAGGACTTTCTGCAGAGTCCTGAAGTGATGGAGGGCATCGTATGGACAGGGGGCTGAGCATGGGTGCTCAGGGCTCTTTTCCTCTTTTATAAGGCCACCAGTTCCACTCCCATGACAATTCATTAATCCAACAGTATATTAATCCATTAATCCATGAATTTCTCCCAGTCATGTCTTACAGGCTCCACCTCTCCATACTGCCACACTGGGGAGTAAATTTAAACATGAGTTTTGGAGGGGACAAATATTCAAATCATTGCACCAGGTGAGCAATATTTATGCCACATAGAGTGGCCTCGGATTTTCTGATAGACAGGAGTGGTCCAGGGCAGCTCAGCTCAACTTGCTCCAGCTGGGCAAGGGACTGCCCAAGTCTCTCTTCTTGGGAGAAGAGGTGCTTCTAGTCTGCTGATATGTCCATGGGACCCAAGGCTCAGGGCACTCCTGGGAACTAGTTAGAAATGGGTGGACTGAAAGAGGCTGACCCTGAGCTGCTATGTCCCCTGCTGGGCCTGCTATGACCTTCATGCCCATCCAATGGGAATCACGGGAACCACTGTAGCCCTTGACTCCTGAAGAGCACTTGACAGTTTACAAAGCCCTTTGTCTATTCTGTCCCTTCGTTGACGGTGAGCCTCTCCGCAGCTTAAGGAAGTTAATTAGGCGGACTGTGCGGGTGTGATTATTTCCACTGTAGAGACCTGAAGGTGAGGCTCAGGAGCTTAACCAACTGA
>NW_007258772.1:0-1599 GCF_000164805.1 Carlito syrichta
CAAATCATTTTATGAAGCTAACATCACATTGATACCCAAGCCAGGTAAAGACCCAACAAAAAAAGAGAACTACAGGCCAATATCTTTGATGAACATAGACACTAAAATTCTCAACAAGATCCTAGCAAACCGGATTCAACAACACATCTCAAAAATCATCTATTATGACCAAGTAGGCTTCATCCCTGGGATGCAAGGCTGGTTCAACATTCATAAAACCATAAATGTAATTAAATACATCAACAGAGGTCAAAACGAAAACCACATGATTATATCATTAGATGCAGAAAAAAAAGCTTTTGATAAAATCCAGCACCACTTCTTGATAAAAACCCTGGAACATCTAGGCATACAGGGAACATACCTCAAAGTAGTAAAAGCCATCTATGAGAAACCCACAGCCAGCATACTCCTAAATGGACAAAAATTGGAACCATGTCCCCTGAAAACTAGAACAAGACAAGGATGCCCACTCTCACCCCTCCTGTTAATATAGTATTGGAAGTCCTTGTTAGAGCAATCAGAGAAGAAAAGGCAGTCAGGGGTATCCAAATAGGAAAAGAGGAAGTCAAATTATCTCTCTTTGCAGATGACATGATCGTGTACCTTGAAAACCCAAGAGAATCTGTCAAAAACCTCCTTACACTGATAAAGGCCTTCGGCAAAGTCTCAGGATATAAAATAAATGTGCAAAAAGACAATCGCATTTCTTTACACCAATAATAAACAAACAGAAACCCAAATAAGAAGCACAATTCCATTCAAAATAGCCACACAAAAAATGAAATACCTTGGCATCTTCCTAACCAGAGATGTGAAAGAGCTTTACAATGAAAACTACAAAACTCTGCTCAAAGAATCAAAGATGACATAAACAAGTGAAAAAATATCCCATGCTCGTGGATTGAAAGAATCAACATTGTGACGATGTCCATATTACCTAAGGTAATCTATAGATTCAATGCAATACCTATCAATTTACCAGCAACATTCTTCACAGACCTAGAAAAAATAACACAAGAATTCATATGGAAACACAAACGACCAAGAATAGCCAGAACAATCCTCAGCAAAAAAAAAAACAAAGCAGGTGGTATCACATTACCAGACTTCAAACTTTACTATAAAGCGACAATCATCAAAACAGTTTGGTATTGGTATAGGAACAGGCATATAGATCAATGGAATAGAATTGAGATCCCAGAAGCAAAACCTCTATTTCTCAACCAACTCATCTTCGAAAAAGCCTCCACCACTGGAGAGAGGAGAACCTATTCAGTAAATGGTGCTGGGAAAACTGACTGACCACATGCAGAAGATTGAAACAGGACCCCTATCTATCCCCATACACAAAAATTAACTCCAAATGGATCAGAGACCTAAATGTAAAACCTCAAACCATAAGAACCTTACAAAATGAAGGACATATCCTCATGGAAATTGGAACTGGCATCCAGTTCCTGAACAAAACCCGAAACCCACAGGCCATAAGAGATAAGATAGACAAGTGGGACCTCATTAAGCTGACAAGCTTCTGCAAAGCCAAAGAAACCATCAGAGTGCAGGAAGACAGCCTACAGACTGGAAAAGTATTTGCCA
>NW_007258772.1:1803-102933 GCF_000164805.1 Carlito syrichta
GATCTATAAGGAACTCAAACGTGCTGAAAAGAAAAAAACAAACCACCCCATTATAAAATGGGCAAAAGATGTGAACAGACACTTCTCAAAGGAAGACATCTGAGCAGCCAACAGACACATGAAGAAATGCTCAACCTCACTAATCATCAGGGAGACGCAAATCAAAACCACACTGAGATACCACCTAACTCCAGTCAGAATGGCAATTATCAATAACTCAGAAAATAATAGTTGTTGGCGAGGATGTGGTGAAAAGGGAACACTCCTACACTGTTGGTGGGAGTGTAAACTAGGGCAACCTCTGTGGAAAGCAGTGTGGCAATTCCTAAAAGCTCTAAACATCAACCTCCCATATGACCCTGTAATCTCCCTGCTGGGAATATACCCTGAAGAACTCAAATCACTCTATCAAAAAGATACCTGCACACGAATGCTTATCACAGCATTGTTCACAATGGCAAGAACCTGGAACCAACCACGCTGTCCATCAAAAGAGGACTGGATTAAAAAAAGTGGCACATATACACGATGGAATACTATGCAGCCATAAAAAAGAACAAAATCATGAATTTCACAGCAACCTGGATGGAGCTAGAGTCAATAATTCTGAGTGACCTCTCACAGAAACAAAGATCTGAATATCACATATTCTCACTCATATAGTGGACCTTGGTCATTCAATGCACTTCCATAAGAAAATGACTGACAGTGGTGGGAAACTATTGGGGGGGATGGGACTAATGGTAGTAAACATCTGTCTGGGGACGGGGAGACACCTGTTATCAAGAAGTGAATGAAGCATATTTGTATATTTATATACCTAACCCTTAACTGTACCCCACAATATCAAAATAAAAAATATTGATAAAAAAAAGAAATAAGTTCAAGTCTTTGATTTCCAACTTGAGTAACTTAGTAACAGTGTTATATATACAAGATTTCAAAGTAACTAGATGAGAGGACTTGAAATGATGTCAACATATAAAAGTGATGAACACTCAAGGTGATGGATACCCTAAATGCCCTGACTTGATCATTACCCATTCAATGCGTGAAACACTCACATGTACCCATAAATATGTAAAATATTATGCATCAATAAAAGAAAACATTTTTTAAAATTCTGCAATAAGACTACTAATACTTTCTAAAATTTTTATTTTAAAGATGTGGAGTACAATTCAGGGTTATGTATACAAATGGTCATTTTTCAGGTAAAGTTTGGGCCTCATTTTGGTCCCCATGCTTGAGATCAAGTACCCTTATTGATGAAGTATGTCCCCCCCCCAACTCCCTCCCCTGGCAGTTTCCCAATCCTGCCAATCCCTTTCTTACAGTATTAGGATAATTGTTCAGGGTTTGCTTACGAGTGACAACATGTGGTACTCAGTTCTCTGTTTCTGTGATAGATCGCTGAATATTATAGACTCTAACTCCAACCAAGTTGCTGAAAGTTCATACTTTTGTCCTTTTTTATGGCTGCGATAATATAACATTGTGTGTACGTAAAACATTTTTTTTATACAGTCTACTTTCGATGGGTGGCCCAGTTGTTTCCTTGTTTTTGCTATTGTGAATGACATTGCAGTAAATATGCTTTTGCAGGTATCTTTTTCATAGAGTGATTTGAGTTTCTCCAGGTATATTCCCAGAAGGAGGATTGCTGGGTTGCATGGAAGGTCGATTTTTAGATCTTTTAGGAATTGCCACACTGTTTTCCACAAAGGATGTACTAGTGTACGCTCCCACTAACAGTATAGAAGTGTTCCCTTTTCCCTGCATTGTTTCCTGCATCTGTTGTTTTTTGATTTATTGATGATGGTCATCCTAATTGGAGTTAGGTGGTTTCTCAATGTGGCTTTAATTTGCATTTCTTTGATGGTTAATGAGGTGGAGCATCTTTTTATGTATCTGTTAGACTAATAATACTTAAAAGGACCAAACACAAATATTTTAGAACATAATCAAAATAAGCACAGTTTACTTTATCTTTATTCTAGAATTTTTTCAGCATTTTCCTTACATCCTCTTGCATAACCGTGTGCTTCTGACATCTGGCCTGTACCCTCTCCCAACAGGAGTAGGTTCCCTTTTCAAAAACACAATCAATTATAATGTACTTCCAGTCTTTCATACTACTATATCAGTCTGGCTCACTTAAAAATGATATGCTGGAAAATGGTAATTAAAATTTGGAATTCGAGTTGGAAGGATCACAAATAAGTAGACAGACTACTTACAGCCTAACACAAACTCACTCTGTCAGCACAAGAAGTGAAAATTAAATAACTCGACCCCAGCAAAAAAATAAAAAATAAAAGCAAAACCTATTTCATTTCATAAGCATTAAAGATCTATGCTTCTGATACAAAGCTATATTAACAGAAAAGCAAAATTGAGATAATCACAGGAGACTGGATGTTCATCATACAAAAATGTTCTTTTCAGTTTTACTTCTCAGTACTTAGAAGATAGACGATTTTCCACCAGGATGCAAAGTGCTTGCAAAAATAGATACCATGTCTCTTTTCTGGCAGTATGAATGATTGTGAAGCCTGACTGTGCATGGAAGGCTAACTATTCTCTGGATACCATGGATAAAAGCAGTTTGAATCGGTACCAAAATGAGCATTAGAAGCACTGCAGATGTCTCTCAAATCGAACCCTCATTTTCCAAGCAATTAATGCTGATTCAAGACAATAGGACAGTAACAAGGGGCCACATCTAGAGGAGTCTGCTGTTTCATACAACTGTGTCTCTGCTAAAGCAGCTCAGCCACAAATCCTGGTTGAAATATCTCCCGGGGAGTGTGAGCAGCATGGAGGAGCCATAATCCTACTTTCTCTGTGAGTCTGGGGGTCAAAGAGCAATGATTATTCATTATAGTAATTAACTCCTGCTTCCCAAGAGAGAACAGGGCTCTTTTCTACTTCAGACTCTCTCTTCAGACATAATGCACATACATACATACATACACATATAATAATAATAATATAATAAGAACTACTACAAAAGAAAGCATTAACTCTACAAGAAAACCAGCCCAAACACAACCAGCATCAAGTGTAGTATGACTAGAAGAATGAGGTGGCATCAAATATATATGTTATTATGATTTATAATAAAAAATACATATTTTAGTCTTCATTCTCAGTTTCTTACATAGATATCCTAATTCCTTGGAATTCTCTGGGTGATAAGAGAATCTTTTTGTTCTAATGATGTGATTCTTCATGGGCTCCTGCACGGATAGTCCTAAGAAAGACCAAGCCATGATTAGAAATCTAAAACTCCACATGTTTATTGCAGTACTATTTACAATAGCAAAAACATGGAACCAACCATCCTACCCATCGAAAGTAGACTGGATTTTTTTAAATGTGGTACATATACACAATGGAATATTACACAGCCATAAAGAAAGGCAAAATTATGAACTCTGCAGCAAGTTGGATGGATTTAGAGTCTGTAATAGACAGTGATCCACCACAGAAACGAAGAACTGAGTACCACATATTCTCGGTCATGAGCAGACCTTGAACAATTATCATAATCCTATAAGAAAAGGATTGGCAGGAGTGGGAAACTGCCAGGGGAGGGAGTTGGGGGGAGTCATACTTCATTAATAAAGGTACCTGATCTCAAAGCAGGTGACGTGGGGACCAAAATGAGGTCCAAACTTTACCTGTACAATGATCATTTGTATACCTAACCCTGAATTCTACCCCACATCTTAAAAAAAAAAAAAACCCTAAAACTCAGTCTCAGCCCTTATCCTCAGGAAGGGGAGAGGAGCTGGAGACCGAGTTAACAATCGATCATGCCTATGTGGTGAAGCCTCCATAAAAATCCCTGCTGTGTTGGAAGAGTTTCTGTGTTCATGGACAAAAACACATTCATGTACCAGGAAAGTGGTAGAGCCTAACTGTACTGGAACAGAAGCTCATGTGTTAGGGACCCTTCCAAACCTTGTCCTAAGTATACCCCTTTAACTGGCTATTCATTTTTATCCTTTAAAACATACTTTGTAATACATTGGCAATAGTAAGGAAATTATTTTTCTGTTTTCTATGTGTCACTCTAGCAAATCATAGAGCCAAAAAAAAGGTCACAGGAAACTCCAATTTGTAGACAAATCACAACAAAAGTTGTGAGTAATCTGAGGACCTACTGTTTGCAACTAGCATCTGAAGTGAAGGCAATTTTGTGAGACTAAACTCTTAGCCTGTTGGAGTTTGGATTAACTTGAGTTGTGTCATTGAATTGAATATAATTGAACTGTCTTGAACTGAATTGTATGTAGGACACCTAGTTGGTGTCCAAGGAAAACTGAAGAACTGCTTAGAGTGTGAAAAGCCCCCACATGTGTTTGTGACTAGAAGCCTTGTGAGAGTATGGGAGAGAGAATAACTTGTTGTTCCTTATACATCTGGGGTCAGAAGTGAGTTATTGAGAGTCATATGAGTATAAGAGGAAAAATAGCTTGTTTTTCCTCTTGATGCCAGGTGGGGTGTGGCACAAAAAATGCATGGATTATTTGACTCAACACTAAAATGAATTTTTTAGTGGCCAGCAAAGTTTTAAAACAAAGTTTATTAGAGAAAGAAGAAGAAAAAGATAGAGAGACATGCCAGAGCTTGTATGGGCGAGAGAAACCTCACTTTTTTGCTTTTTACTATAGGCCTGATGCACTTTCATAAATGATTGGCATGCCAAAGAGGGATGAGCCCAGGTAACCATTGCTCCAGAGAGACTGGCATCTTTCTGCCTCTGATGGCTGGAGGAATGGATAGAATTTTCCAGAGAAACTTGCTAGACTTTTCAATTTACAAGCTTGTGAACCAAAAGAAACTAAATCATTTCTACAGATTTTTGATTCCCAGTCTGGGAACCACCTTGATGAAGTTTTTCTTTGGCAAACTGAGGGAATGGAGTGAACTAGGAGTGCACAGTGAATTCACATTCCAGCCTACAGGGTCATTCAGCCTTCTTGGATGTCAGGAGACTTTCTAAAACCTGACTACAAGAAATGTATCTAACTATGCCTAACCTGTACTAGCTACCTGCCTCACTGTCTCTCAATATCACATCTCAATTTAACTCATTTTTCTGACTTTAGATTTAACACCCATGTAAGATTAGGCTACTATTTCTGGTTTAGTCTTCACAAAATAACAGCGATATCTATGATTCAGTCACCAGCAATGATTTATTGAGCTCCTAATATGTGCCTGCCCCTCTTCTGGGCACAGGAAAACTGAAATCCGTTGTACCATGCTCACTGTCTAGTTGGCATGTGAGAGATATTCTTTACCTACACAAGACATTTCACAGTATGTCTATGTTGATAAGTTACATGGCAAAGGGGAGTAGGGGGGAGAGAGAGAGAGTTGTGTAGGGGCCAGGGAGTCTGGGTGTAGGGAGTTTGCATGTAGGATCAGTAATGAAGTTGCTCATCCTGTCACCCTTGGGTGGAGTAGAGACCCAGAGACACGGCCACTAGCCTGCCTCAGTAGTAAGTTTGTGAAAGCAGAGAAAGCAGGGTGAGAATAGGTATGGAGAAGAAGTCAAGAGGAATGAGGAGAGATGAGAGAAGGGGAGGGGGAAAATCGTAGCTTTGTGAACCTTAGTAAGGACTATAAGTGAGATGGAAACCAGTGATGCTGGACTGTGAACAGAAACAGCATAGGACCCAATACCCTACATCTCATGCATTGAGATAATGAACCCATAATAAAATGGAGCAAATGGGAGCAGACTACCTGACCCTCAGGGGTAACTAAGTTTCATTTCACCCAAACATCATAGAATTTCTGGGAGTGTGGGATTTCTGTAAGAAAACAGGATATGCATTTAAATTCAAAAATTAGATATTAAGGTGCATTTTTTAGAAGAGAATTTTTTAGAATAAGAAAATTACAACAAATCTTAAACATAGAAAGACTTTAAACAATAAAAATATCACAAATAAGTTTTCAAAAACATTGCTTTCTTAAGTGCCTGAAACACCTGTTTCTTTTTCTTTTCTCTTTCTGATATTTTTAATTTATTACTCATGAACTCCACTTTATATGACAATTTAGTAACATTTTCTCTAGGGAGAGAATTAAGAGATAATTTAATCTTTAGTTTTATGGGTTGAATTATGCACCCTAATCCCTCAATATGTGATAGTACTAATCTTCAGTATTTCAGAATATGACTTAAAGGTTGTTGCAGATCTAATTGTTTAAATTCAGATAATGTCATACCAGAATAGAGTAGGCCTTAATCCAATCTGACTGATGTACAAGTGAAATCACAAAGCCACAGCAAGAAAATCATGTGAAGATGGAAGCAGAGATTGGTGTCATGCTGTGCTGACACAGCCGAGGGACACCTGGGGCTACCCAAGGCTTGAAGAGGCAAAGAAGAACCCTCCCTCGGAAGTTTTATGGGGAGGGTGGCTCTTCCAACACCTTGATTCAGACTTCTAGAACTTTTCCAGAACAATGAGACAGCAAATTTTCATTGTTTTAAGTCTTCCAGCTTATGGTACTTTGTTATGGCAGCCCTAGGAAAATTAACGTATCTAGGATGATTGATGGAAATTTGCTTTTTATTATAGAGAACTTAGAAAACATACTTTTAGTTTTTCAACTCAATATTGGTAATGTGATAGAAGTGTTTAGTATTGCTGTTGACTTTGAGAAAATCTCTATTAAGTGCCTTCTCATATTGAGCTGTTACAGATGATTTCATGTGATATATATTAAACATACTGCCTTATTGAAAATTCTTGACAGAAAATAACTTCTGTATAGATCAGGTGCCAATGAGAAACAAATCATTCACCTAAAATATTGCATGTCTGATGACTGAAGGATTTTACACAAATGAACTTCAGTCTCTGGGACTCAAGCATTGTTTCTACTTTTTTTCCCCTCTCTTTCTCCCCCACCTCCACTCTTGTATCTTCTTCTTCACAGTGCCAGGAGCACGATTCACATTAATACCAAGTACAACCTGTGGCCCAGCACATTCATAATCTGCTACCTGGAAAGCTGGCACAATTTTTCCAAGAAAAATTCTTGGAAGCTATTTCTGTACTTGGAACAACTGGCAAGAATATGACTTTACCCCAGAAATAATGAGAGCTATAATAACTACATAGTGTTAAATCCAAACTATATGTATTCCCCAACTTAATTTATCCTTAGCTAGGTCCCCAAAATGACCTTGGCCTCTCCAATACTTCTAAGAGGTAGAATAAGTATGGCAGAGGATAAATTAGAGTTGAAAGGGGCAGTGATTTTTTTTTTTTTTTTTGGACAGAAATCTTTTAAAAAATTT
The DNA here is from genome assembly GCF_000164805.1 of Carlito syrichta. Lineage (NCBI taxonomy): Eukaryota > Metazoa > Chordata > Mammalia > Primates > Tarsiidae > Carlito > Carlito syrichta. Next base: position 9,137 of record NW_007258772.1, read on the forward strand.
TATTTCATTTTAAAGATGTGGAGTACTATTCAGGATTAGGTACACAAGTGGTCATCGGACAGGTAAAGTTTGGGCCTCCCTTTGGTTCCCACTTAGTCTAGTTTGAGATCAGGTACTGTTATTAATGTTATGTGTCCCTGCTCCCTCCCCTAGCAGTTTCCAGCTATGGGGCAGTGATTTTGATCTATCAGAGTTAAATATATTTTGCAACTTATGCATCATATTAATACCTTGCTATAGTCTTTCCCATGTCCTTGAAGGACTCTTGCACCAGTGAAGGGTGGTGAATTGTTTTTCTCACTTTGCTTTCTGGCAAATTTGTTTTTGTGTCTCTCATTTGCTGCTAGGGACATGACTGTTGTTTTAAGGGCACAATGGTTTGAATGCTCAGACTTATAGATTTGCCTTGTCCTTCAATTTAAAACAATGGTTCTCAAAACATAGTGTATCCTAGAATCATTGTGCAAGGTGATGTTGATAAAATACATACTTTAAAATTAATTTGAGGGATGTTTTAAGGAAGTTGTTAGAAGATAACCCATGTAAGAGGAGACTCCTCATAGGCTTTCCTCTAAAATCAGATATTTTTGCAAATAAGCAATGAAATGTGGCTGCTAAAAAACATTATGCTGAATCCAGCCAACTTTAAATAAGGGTCAGAAAAGGAAAACTTTTTACATAATGATATTAGAAGAGACAGGTGGTCTTGGCTCATCTTTGTTCTTCAAATGATGGAGCCAAATTAGACATACACAATTTCTCAATAAAACTGTTTACTAGGTAAGTAAAGGTGGAATGCTCAACATAAAAATAAAATAATTTATTTAAAAGTTTACATTTGAATATTACATACTAGATAAGTGCCACAATTTAGAATTTATAACATTATAATACCATAAGAAATAGTTCAGTCTAAAATGATTTTTGGTAAGTTAGAGACTAAATAAGTAACTTGTCCAAGGTCACAAAGTAAAGTATTTGTTTTCTGGATACCTGCTAATGGTAACAGAAAATATTAAGAGTAATAATAATAATTACATAAATTATGTAGGTCTCAGTAGTCACCAAATGGTATCTCTGATCAGTTGGAAAACTTACTTTATTCTGCTCAAGTTCAGACAGAATGACCAGGGGACTTGTAATTACAGTGACTCATACCTGAAAAAGTTATTGTAAGTAGTCACTGTTTCTACAATAATGCATTGGTTTTTGCTTATAAAATTTCCCTGAAGTTAAACCAAACCAGAGGTGGTGATTTTGGATGCAGAAATTATTACATCAGGTAAATCCATCAACATAGTGTTTAAACACCATGGATTTTATGTTTTTTTCTCTACTTTTAATGGATTCCTTTGCTCTTCCTTCCAACCACACTGTTTATTTACACAGACTTTTTTCTACCCAGTTTAAAACATGAGCTTGATTAATTATATTATTAACTTATCACAGATAAAATATAATATAGTCATTGGACTCTGAAAAGAATCTTCGAAATAAATCTGATCCAAACTAGTATTAGGACTCTCAAACAACAGAAATGACTTCCCCAAAATTGCATTATGGAATATGGGCTAGGACTTAAATCATCTGGCATTTTTTCTGATCTTTTTGCTATGCTATCTTTCTCTCCCATGTCAGACAAATTAGTCAATCTCTCTAGAACTTTCTTTTCAAACTGTCATCATATATTCCTGCAGAAAGGTCTACTATAAAGTGATGAAAATACCTTATAAACAAGATGCTAGGAAAAAATATTTTAAGTATTTGATCAATTAAGTTAAAGAGAGGTTAGCCCATTTTTAAAAAAAGTTCTGTAATGTTGTAAAGCCCAAAATTGAGAGATTAGAAGATAATATTATATAAGCAAACTGGCATCAATGTCTCATCATTTACTAAAAGAACAAGTGGCACCAGGAAGGAAACAAGTTCTAAGACTATGTCAAGATTAGCCTGCAAAAATTTGAAATGAAAAGAGGGATCATGCAGGAAGAAAATTTTTCATAAAGATGTCAATCTGTATTTAAGGCATCCAATGGAACTAAATGAGATGAACAGGAGCATAATTCTACTTAAGGAGACAAAGATAATGATCAGGGGTCAGGCTCAGATAACCAAGCACCACTGCTGACAAGATTATGACAACTGAAACCAAGATGACACCTTTAACTCTATCTTATTAGTTACATGTAATGAAAATGGACAGGTATTTCCCAGAAGGAAGAAAAAAAAGTAATTCTTATTACTACTACTATCTCTAGAAGCCAATGATCATAGAAGTTTTAAGCAAACATATACTCACATATTATGGCTATACATCAACCATTTCTCCTCTCCCTCTCTATCCAGATCTTATCTTTTTTTTTAATGGGAGGAGGGAGAGGAGATTATATATATATAAACTCTTTCCTTTGCAAACATGCTCTATCTTGACTAGTTTAATCCTTGATATCTGTATTATTTTTAAATCATTCACAGTTTTTTTCAGAGAGGAGATTCAGAATGAGAAGCGAAAAACTATAAACAGCAAAACTAAACTTCGGTTTAAAGGCATGTGACTTCAAAAAAGTAGAGTTCCTCCAAGTTTATTACTATTAGAAATAAAATATAATTTGGGTAGAGTTTTTATTACCTATATGAATATTCATCTAAATCTAGAACAAAAGAGGTGCATCTAGACACTCAAAATCAGGGCTCTTCATAAAGTGGGCTCCGAATAAAGTTATTGCTGAGGGTCAGAACTACAAGGAAAACAGGAAGAAAAGAGTAAGAGACATTTATCAGAAATGTTCATAAAACTGACAGGATGCCAATAAAATGTATCACCTGCAGTTTAAATAAAACAATGAATAAAATGTTATTCTCAGACACGACAGGCTAATACATTGTCTTGCATGGAAAAAAAAATAAGGAAGTATCAATTAGGTATTCATCATATTTGTTGAAGAAAGACAAAGTTTTCATATTTATAGTCAATTATATTTTTTGTGTTGAAACAGTGGCTATATTCTTATAACACAGAGGTAGTCACATATTAAAGAGTAATCAAGATTTTAAGTGTAATGAATAAGAAGCAAAATTCTTAGACATCATAACAATTTTAATTTTCAGGTTTCCCCCAAGAGTTAAAATTTAAGAAAACAACCAGTTCCTTTTGTGTTATAAGCCACAATTTTAAGTTCTTTGTTAGGTGAGAATTTTCTATTTGTCTTTGCACATAAGTTGTATCCGACTGACTCCCATAGTTATTCATGCTGTCTCTAGCTAACAGAACACAGAGGCTACTCCCTTGCCCTCAAGCCAGGTTCAGCTCATGCAAAATTAGTATGTACAAGATGTACAACATCAATCTGGTGCAAGAGGCCAAACAGAATATAAAAAGAAGGCACATGCTGAGGCATCTGCTTCAAGCTGTCTGGACTCCTGGCCTTCAACGTTATTTGCCAGACATGTGGAAATATAAACTGAACTAAGATTTATGCCTAGTCGCTCCCCACTGTCTGCTGCACACTTCTTCCATGAGGCAAATCTGTTTTCTAACTTCAGTCTGTCTGATGACCAGGCAAGAAGAAAGCAAAAGGCTCTAGACAGGTTTTTAATCAAGGGGAAATATCCACCCCTCACTTGATCCAAATATAGAAATTTTGAAGAGAGAAAAAAATAAACTCTATCTTTATATTATCTCTCATTAGACCTTATTTGTAGTCCTTTGAAGAAGCTCTATTTTCTTATTTTGCCAAACTGACCTACTTTAAGGGCTCTTTGTTGTGTCCCTAAAAGAACAGAATGTCTTAATCATTTACATACAGTAAACAGATGTCTCCTCCAAACAGCACAAAATTGAGAAATAATTCTGAAACTCAATCCATTCAGTGTAGCTTTGAAAATACTGGCTAACAAGAATTCCAAAAAGGATGCACTGCCAGTTGTTTATATGAGCAGATTATGTTATAAAAACATGTTTATGAAAGACCATTCATCTTTTGTTTCCTGCATACTGAATTTCAGTTTAACTACTATTTCAGAGACAAGCATTATAGGCTTCTATTATTTATCTATTTGTTTTGTGATAAAACTGGGATTCATAAACAGACTGGCAGTATACATGTCAAGCTTTCTTTATTGTCTTGGTTCAGCTCTAAACCAAGTTGAAAATAAAAACTGAAAGAGAAATATTTTCTTCTAGAGGTCATTGTTCTGGTAGAGATCATTTTCTCTGTGTGTCTTTTATTCTGGAAATTAAGTAAAGAAAACTCTTCCAACTGCTTTGGGATTTTTTTCCCCATTCTCATCAATTATCTTGGCAAGACAGCTATGTGAATATTTGTTGAATTCTAAATGTTACAATGATTTTTACCTTAATGCTGAAAGTCAATAGACCCTAAAGTAGTAAGTAACAATGGACATAAGATGTTACTCTGTAGAATAGTTGTTTAGGTCTTCATAGGTTTGTTTTGTTTTAACAACGCAGCAAACTAGGTTGTGCAAAGCCTAGCAACCATGAATGTGTAAACTAATCATAAAACTGAGCAAACATCTAGGAACTACTTTCCCTGCCCTGGTTCTGACCCCTCATGTCAGAGGAAGAAAAGAAACTCTAAAATAATTCAAGATCCTTAGTGGAAGTAGATTTTGCATTCTCAGGTGGTTTCCCCAAACAATTCTCAACTCTAGAAAGTATGCAATACCTATGTTATTAAGTGAGAAGTTTGCATTTGCTTTATTGGTGACATATCCTTAAATATTACAAAAATAATAATAATAATAACCCTAGGACTCAGCCAAGAGTGTTTAGCCTGTAAATAACTCTCATTCCAACTCTGTTTGAGCTCTAATGAAAAGGCATCACTTTACTTTTACCAAGCTGCAAAAGGAAGACTAGAATATTCTGAGGTGAAAAAGTGATAGTCACATTGCTTTCACTAAAAAGGAATCACTAGTTTATTCTGCAGACATTCATTAAGCACCTACTAGGTTTCAGGTACCATTCTAGGTGCTGGGAATAATAGTAGTAATCAGAACAGAAATCTCTTACATTCTAGTAGAAAGAAGACAGACAAAATATGATAAAATATAAAATATGTTAAATGGTAATTAGTGCTAATGAGAAAAACAAGCATTAGGAAAGCAAGATATGAATTGTCAGTGGGGTAAGACTTGAGGAAGATTGGATGGGAAGTCTTCCCTGGGGACTTCTTGAATACAGCCTAATGCTTGGCAAATGTGAAGGAGCCTTGTGGTTATCAGCATAAAAGAGTTCCAGGCTGAGGAAACACTAAGTACAGAGACCCTGAGAAACGAGCAAGCCTGGTATAGTCAAGATACAGCAAAGAGGTTCAACCATGAAAGCACTCTATTTGAATTTCCTGCTGTTTGGGCAAAAGTTGGCTACAATCACATCTGTCATCTAAATGCCACCACCTAAATGCCGAGGCCATGTTTTCCATGAACTGTTCTTAGTCAATGACTGAGTATGCCTGGTGAAGGCAACAGTGCAGGCCCTTTTCTGTAGCATGGGAACTATTCTTATGATGACTTTCACTTGAGGACTCCCCAGCAGACTGGCTTAAATTTTGCTAAAATGACTCAGCAGTCTGAACCTATTCTAACCTGATCCTCCTTCCTTTGCCTCCTTTCACGGATGTCAAACCTGTATCATGGTCTGAAGGTTTTGCCCACTTGTTTTCACTTTCTTCCCCTTAGTTCATAGGCATTTTGAGAACTGCAGATGTCTGGGCACATAACAATGCCATCCAAATACCTGAACTAAGAGACTTGACCAGATTTTAGCATATTACCATGTTTCTATGACAACCCCAGACCTTTATTCAAATGTCTGCCTGAGAAATGTCAATGCTTCCTGCCCAGAAAATGTACTGTTTGTTTCAACCAACAATGACGGTAGGCCCCTGATTTCTTAGAGTGTTTAGTAAAAAGGCTTTACAATTGTGAATATATACCTTTTATAGCTCAAAAGTATTCCCCTTAAGGACCTGAGAGTCATTCCTTTGAAATGTAATCATTAGGAAAGATAAGACCTCTGTCTTCCAATTTCTATGGAAGGATAGAATCCTACCTTTAAATACTGCCAGCTAGCAGTCACAGCCGGCCTAATTGTATTTACACTGACCAGCCCTTTGTAATTGTTTACTCTTCTAATTCTACTGAGCTCCCACTCTTCTGTCTCGCTCATTCTCCTTTTAAAATGCTTAAATCACCTCTGTACAAATCCGAATAGACCTCAGCTCTTTTTCTTACTGTTAGTAGTACTGAACAACCTCTGCTTTCACCACCTTAACTAATGTCTGGCTATGTTTATCTCTGACAATTTTTAACCTATATATCTCTTGCCCCTCACATCCAGTAGAATCCAGACAGCCTGCTGTCTGTTTTGGAGAACCTAAAATGATGCAGTAGCTTAGAGTGTCTGAAGTCCCTAAAATGTGGGATTATGATAGAAATGAAGTTCCGCAATAGCAGTAGATCAGGTCATAATAAGAACTGAAAATTTTATTTTGAGTGAAATAAAGAGAAAATAGAGTTTTTTGGGCAGAGAAGTGACATGATCTGCCTTTCTTTTTTAACAGGCTCCTTCTGGCTACTTGAGAAGGGCAAGGTCAGGAGCCCAACAGGTGTCAGTGGAGTATGGGAAATGGTCAAACTCTGGATATTTTGAAAGCAAAACTAAGCATATTTAAATGGAAAAGATGTGTGCTGTGGAAGAAAATGAAGAATCAGTAGATTAAAACCACCTAAGCATCTAGATGAATAGAATTATAGGTAATCCTGCAAAGAGATGTGTTTGGGGGCAGGATATCAGGAACTCAGTTTCAACCATATTATATAAGAATAGAAGAGTATCTGATACTATTTTTTTTTAGTTGCATGTGAAGAATTTTTGTTGAGAAAAAAATGAGATAAGTGAGGGGAAAAATAAAATATGCATAGTGATGGGGGAGAATAGCTAAAATAACATGTCATTTGTTATCAGCTTCCAATTGAAATTTTGTTCCTGATGGAGATCACTGCATTTACAATTTGGTAATATGTTGTCCCCTGGGTCTTCTGATCTGGATCCCAAATCATGAGCAGTGAGTATATTCTGTCTGTACTGCAAATGGTACCTCTGCTCAAGCTCCAGAGATTTATAATCTTGAGTATCTATCTACACCTCATTCAGCACAGATTGACCTGCCGTAATAGTTGATCGTTAGCAATTTTTCAGAGCTTCATTAATTTCAGCATTGTATTTTATATCTTTATTTGTTAATTTTCCTCTAAAGTTACTATAAGATACCTTTAATACCACACAGTAATCTATAATTGTGTTATTTACTTGCCACTAAATGGCTCTTTATCAACCTTCTTGAATCTCTTAGCTTAGAGTTATTGTTAGTAAAGTAACTTCAACCTTCACCTTGGCTCAATACCAGTCAAGGTGCTGATGCTCCATTTCTCAAAAATGTAATCTATTCACTTGACCTAAGATATAAAACTAAATTAACAAATAGACTTATTTTAAAACTCATTCTTCTTATCTAAAATAAAAATAATTTTAAAAGTTAACAATTGTCTTAAAAAACATACAAATTGATTCTACTGAACAGACTATTATTACTCCATACACATGGCCCATGATCTATCTTACTGTCAGAAAGCGGTTACTCTTTTTTAATTTTTCACTATCAATTATTATTTGATTTTTAAAAACATGAAACTTAAGGAATGTGGAATTAGACACTGGTTAAAATATTGGCACACTGCTTTTGAATAGCATTTTTAAGCTTCATTTGAGATAAAAAATCAAAACTGTTAATGTGCTTTACTATAATTTATGGCTAGGACCCTCACTACCCTGATTGAAGAAAAATGGCAGCTAAAGCAACAAGCACAGAGGAGCATCAAGGACGATTTGGCTCAATGTCTAACTCACAGTAACTTAGACGTTGGAGGTGGAACCCTGAGCAACATCTGTAAGTCCAGAGAGCATGGAAAAATAAGATGGAGAAAGATTTGTTTAAATGCTGGTAAGGCTGGAGCCAATCAAGGAAGGACAGGGTGACAAAAGCTGAATGAGTGGTCTCAGGTCTCAGGGAGATCAATGACACCTGAGTGACAGATGATGCAGTGCTTAAAGGTACATATAGGATTATTTCCTAAGTGATTTCTGAGTGTTTGTCAATGTCAGTCCTCTCCTACTTCTCCCCACAAAACAGTCATTCTCCTCTATTTTGTTCACAAGTGCTTTCAGAAATGTGAGTGTATGTGTATGTATACATTTGTGTGGCTGTGGAGGGGGTGGTTAGGATGACAAAGTGAGTCTTGCTCCAACTTTGAACTGAAGACTACCATGAAAGGCAATTTACAAATGAGCTAAAGTGAATATCATAATAGTAAGTTATCAAGAGTAATATTTATAGTGATTGGTTACAGTAATATATATGCCTAATTCTCATGTTTAACCAGTTTACTTATAAAACCCCACTGTTCAAAAACTGAGGAAAATCTCATATTGTTCAAGTGGAGAGAATGAAGCATGATGTAACAGGAGTGTGGAAAGGCATGTAAGGGCCAGATAGATAGGAGTTTCAAACTATCTTAAGTATTTTGAAAACTATTTGTTGACTTTTTTGCTTGTTTGTTTTCTTTTTTAAATTTTAACACTAATTTTAATTGCCTGTATTTGAATGGGTATAATGTGATGGTTTACAATGTGAAATGATTAAATCAAGCTAATTAACAAGTCGAGTTGATGGAGAAAAGGAAGATATTGATCAGAGTACAAAGCTTCAGTTATACAGGAAATATTAATTGATTTTAACAGAAAGGTGTTGAGATCAGATACGTACTTTAAAAAATTATTGGAAGTAAAAGTATGAGAGGTTTATTGGTAATAGGCAAAAATTGATGAAAAGAGATGAGTTAGAAGGCTATTATGCTATATTAGGAAAGAAAAGATAGTACCCTGGACCAGCGTGGAAGGATTAGGGTTAGAGTGAAGTAGATGCATTCAAGATGAGCTATAACTTAGTGATTTGGGGATATAAGGAACTGGTAAAAAAAAATTTTTTTTAAGTGAGGCAATGAGAAGCAATATGACATCAAAGTTTTAGCTCTTAACTAGATGATAGAATCATTTTCTGACATTGGAAAAATGACATCAGAAAAACTTGAGTAAGGACTATTACTTTGAAATAGTTCCTTTTGAAGTATTCAGAGGTATTTGATTGTAGGCATTAAATAGACACTTGATACATTGATTTGGATTTCCAAACGTAGTTCAAAGCTGATTATATAAATTTGGGCGTCATTGCCTACCCAATATTCGTTCTTCCCTTCTCCATGACTAACAAGATCCTAATTTTGTTCTGAGATAATACACTTAACAGAATTTCTCAGACTTCCTAACATATCAGACTGGTCATGTGACTCAGATTGTTCCAGTGAGACATAACAGGAACTTTTCTAGGAACTACATGGAAGGTCTTTGCTTTTATGGCACATGCACCATTCTTTTGCCCAGATGACTCTCCAGTCTATCTGCCAGGTTCAATTGAATAAATGCTTATGTTTCTCTAAATTTATATATTGAAATCCTAACCCCTAATGTGATGGTTTTAGAAGACAGAGACTTTGATAGGTGATTAGGTCATGAGCGTTTCTCCCTCATGGATGGAATTAGTTCCCAGAGAGCTCTCTCTCACCTTCTTTCCACAATGTCAGAGTAAAAAGGAAAAGTTGGCAGTCTGTACCCTGGAAGAGAGACCTCACCAGAACCTGACCATGCTGTCACTTTGATCTCAAACTTTCAGCCTCCAGAACTATGGGAAATAAGTTTCTACTATTTAAGTTCCCTAGTCTATGGCAATTTGTTACAGCAGCTGGAAATGACTAAGACACCTGGGAAACATGCTATATCTGGAGATACATCAACTATACAGCAACTACATTCTTTATGTAAATGGTAATTAAAATGATGGGAGTGGGTATTATGTTGGAGAAACAGAAGACAATATATAGCAAGCAGTAAGTATGTTGGAAGACAGATCTTAAGCAAATTCAAACTTAAATGATTGATAAGAAGTAAAAATGCGGCCGCGCATGGTGGCTTAACCTGTAATTCCAGCACTTTGGGAGGCTGAGGCAAGAGGATTGCCTGAACCCAGGAGTTCGAGACCAGCCTGGGTAACTTGGTGAGACCTTGTCTCTACAACAAATCAAAAAATAAGCCAGGAGTGGTAGTGCACGCCTGTAGTTCCACCTACTTGGAAGACTGAGGTAGGAAGATCACCTAAGCCCAGCAAGTCGAGGCTGCGGTGGCTGTGAGTGTGCCACTGCACTCCAGCCTGGTTGATAGAGTGAGACTCCAACTCAAAAAAAAGAGTGAAAATGCTGAAAGAATAAAATGTGAATGAATAACTCAAATTTCTGGAAGAAAATTGACGATGTGAAGAAGGAGAACATGAGAAAAGGGAATGTTTCAACAAGAAGGAGGGGTTGATCGTTTTAAATAATGCAAATATAAATTAAAATAATTATTTTTCATCTATAAAATCTAATATAAGTAAGCACAAATTAATAAAATGTGTTAAGGAGCTTAATAAGTAAATAAGATATGAGTACAATCAAAATCTGTCTCAATTAAACCTTCAGTTCACTCTGTAACATGAATGCATCTTTTTGAATACAATATTTTTCCCTTGGCCTGACTTTTTTCTATTGTTTCTTTGTTTTTTCACCTTTCTTGAGAATGTTCTCATAGCCACTCCAGGTACTCAGTGGTATCTCACAACCTCATTTTCACTCCTTTCACAATGATTTGCAGCAAAATAATTTTTTAATGTCTGGAATATTTGACTGATAATTTTATATTTTTTCTGAGCTATCAATACTCTTGAAGTCATTATTTGCAGAAAATCCTAGATCAATAAAAAAATCAGTCTTTATCTGAGAAAAGTCTAATAGCAATATTGAAATGAAGTAGACCTTCCACCAGTTTGTTTCGATTTTTCCTTTGTATAAGAGAAAATTGTTTCTACTTGGGCATACCTTTTCCCAGTACATGGACTATCTGAGAATATAACCACAATCATTCACTGCCATTACCGCTAAGAGATAATGTGAAAAAATGAATCGTGGGATCTCCTTTATGGTTAGGGAGAATGCATTTCATAAAGATGAATATCATAGAACATTTATTTTTACTTCAGGCCATGCCCACTGTATGAGAACCAATAAAATATTCATTTTCTGCTGTCCTCCCTTGTATGGGGGTAATGGGCTGTCATAAATGGCTATAAAACATCATTACACTAAGGAGCTTTGAGACATGGGAAGCCAACTCACCTCCTCAAATCAGGAGTTAGTATCTATGTGGCATAATTGTGCTTCATGTGTTTGGTGACCAATCCAGTCCCAAGAAGTGGTAAGCCAGGGCTTGTCTAGCAAGAGGAGAGCAATGCACCAATGAAGAACCATCACTCAGACTGACAAATGTCCTTTGGTACCATTATAGAAAGAAAATCCCACATGAGCCTCTGATTGTCCTGACTTCTCTACCTTTTCCCTTGAAAGTACAATTCTGAAAGCTTTGATAAGGGTGAGGTTTGGTGAAGTGTGTCAACAAATTGTTGTTTGGGTCAGTGGCTTGTCTTTACGAAAAGTAAAATTGATAGCTGCTAATGTAATGCTGTATTTGTTTTCTATTGCTTCATAACAAATTATCACACACCTAGTGGTGTAAATCAACACCCGTTTAGTATCTGTAGGTTCAAAATCCAGGCACAGCATAACTGGATACCCTGCTCTGAGTCTCACAGAACTAAAATCTGTCCTGTGATGCTGGCAAGTTTAAATCTCATCTGGGGCTTGATGTCCTCTTCCAAGATCATTCAAACTGTTGGAATAATTCAGGTTCTAGTAGCTGTACAACTTTGGCCCCCATTTTTTCACTAACTCTCAAACAGGCTTACCCTCACCAACTAGCGACCACCCTCAGGTCCCAGTTATTTGGCCCTTATAAAGGATTCACAACATGACTGCTTTCTTTCAAGCCAGCAGGAGAGTATTTCTACTGCTTCCAATTTCTCTCACCAAATTAAGTTGATCCACTTAGGAAAATCTCTCTTTTGATTTGCTGAAAGCCAATTGAATAGTGATCTTAATCACATCTGCAAAATCCATTTTACCATGCAATGTAGCATAATTTGAAATATGAAAATCACCATACTCACAAGTCCCACCAGTCCTCAGGGGAGGGGATTGCACAGGGTGTGAACATCAGGAGGAGGGAATCTTGGAGCCATCTCAGGCTTCTCCCTCCAACACGATTCTGACCAAGCCACAGAGGTCATATCTAGACAAGACTCACCATCCCCTTACTCTGTTGTATTTTTTTTCACAGCGCTCATCACTTTTGTACCATATTTTCTATACATTTACATGTTTATTAACTGTAATTCCTGCTAGAATGTCAGCTCCAGCGAAGCTGAGACTCTGCCTCTCTTGCTTCCTATGTAGCAGTGCCTCACATAGTGGGCATTCAGTAAATATTGGCTGAGTAAACAAGTGAATGAATGAGTGACTGAGTAAACAGGGAATAAAAAATACAGGTTTTCTGCCTGGGCTCGGTGGCTCAGCCTATAATCCCGCACCTTTGGGAGGCTGAGGTGAGTGATTGCCTGAGCCCGCGGGTTCGAGACCCTCCTGGGTAACTTGGAGAGACCTCATCTCTACAATAAATCAAAAATTAGCCGGGCGTGGTAGCATGTGCCTGTAGTTCCAGCTTCTTGGAAGGCTGAGGCGGAAGGATCGCCGGAGCCCAGCAGCCGAGGCTGCGGTGGCCGGGAGCGGCCACTGCACTCCAGTCTGGGCAACAGAGTGAGACTCCAACTCAAAAAAAAAAAAAAAAAATACAGGTTTTCTACTTCCTAATAGATTATCCTTTCCCTGGGTGTTGCCCAGAAGAAAATGAAAAGAATCCTGTGACTCCAATTTCTCTTTCCTTGAAGATCACAATCCTTTAGACACCTCCCTAGATGCATGCTTGGACCAGCATAAGTTTGATTTCTAGCACTGCTCTGTGTAATTATTTCATATATATATTTCAAAGATGTAGGGTACAATTCAGGGTTAGGTATACAAGTGGTCAACATATAGGTAAAGTTTGGGCCTCCCTTTGGTCCCCACTTTGTCAGGTTTGAGATCAGGTACACTTACTAATATTACTCTGCCCTGGCAGTTTCTGGCTACTGCCAGTCTCCTTCTTACAGTATTATGGTAAATGTTCAGGGTCCTTTTATGAGTGAGAACATGTGATACTCAGTACTTTGTTTCTGTGATAATTCACTGAGTATTATAGATTCTAAGTCCATCCAAGTTACTGTGAAGTCCATAATTTTGTTCTTCTTTATGGCTACATAATATTCTATTGTGCATATGTATCACATATTTTTAAATCCTGTCCACTTTTGATGGGCAGCATGATTAATTCTATGTTTTTGCTATTGTAAATAGTGCTGTAATAAACATGCAAGTGCAAGTATCATTTTTGTAGAGTGATTTAAGCTCCTCCAGGTATATTCCCAGAAGGGAGATTGCTGGGTCATATGGAAGGTCAGTTCTTTTGGGAATCGCCACATTGTTTCCCATAGAGGTTGAACTAGTTTGCATTCCCAGCAATAGGGTAGAAGTGTTCCCTTTTCCCACATCTTCACCAGCATCTGCTGTTTTTGTTTTATTAATGATGGTCATTCTTACTGGGGTTATGTGGTACCTCAATGTGGTTCTGATTTGCATTTCTCTGTTGATTAGTGAGACTGAGCACTTTTTTATGTGTCTGTTGAATGCTTGTATGTTTTCTTTTTAGAAGTGTCTATCCATGTCTTTTGCCCACTTTTTAATGGGGCTGTACCTGAAATTCCAACAGAGAATAGGGAACGTGCAATAACAACCCTGCAGTTACAGAACCTGTCACAAGAGGGAGCCTCCCCTCTCAAAGAGACATACTAAATCTGAGCACTCTTTATTAATGCTTTTGTCTGTTTGTTTCATTTTGTTTTGTTTTGGGGGGTATTGGTTTGATTGATCATCTCATTTGGTTGCTTTGTGTGTTGGTTGGTTTTCTCTTTTCTTTCATTATATTTCTCTTTCTCTTTTTAAATGTTTTTTTCTTTCTTTTTTCCCCTATTTTTTTATCCTCTTTTTCCCTCTTACTCCTCCTTTCTCTTCTTTATTTCTTTTCCCTCTTATACCCTGTCTAGGACTCAGGGGCTATGCACGCATACCCACTGTAAGGTCATATTGAGCAGAGATGGCAAGCAAGTCTTAGCTGGCCCATTTACCAGATAGCAAACATTATGACCTGCCAATAGGTTCAGAATCCTTGCAGCTCCCCCACCCCCTAGTAAGTGCTCAAAATTGTAAATAGACAGCACAACACCCCACCTCCAGCCCTACTTCATAATTGAACAAACCTAGAGCCCTGGCTCAAGGACGGACAAAAGTTAGAGCAAATATCAGAAAGGACTGCTTCTCCATTTTCCACTGAGCAACAGATTTAAATAGAAAGATAAGGGAACTGCTACAAATGAAGAAAAACCAACAAAAAACTGCCAGTAACCACCAGAGCCCAAGCAAAGAGTCAGTGCAAGAAAGAACAGCTACTGGGACACAAACAATGGCTATCTCTGAGAACGGCAGTATCCAGAAGGTACTTAATGAAGATCAGAGAATTGTTGGATAGAATGAATAAAAATCCAGAAATGCAAGGGCTAAAACTAAGTAAAATTACAATGGAGCTAGACAGACTCAAGAAAGCATAACAGAAATCAAGAACTCCATTTAAGAAATAAATAACAAACTGGCAAGCATAGGAAACAGAATTGGCCAAGCAGAAGAAAGGATCTCAGAACTGGAAGACCAAAATATGGAATCAACCCAATCTATGAAAAATATAGAAAAAAATTAAGAAGAAAGAGGAAACTCTTCAAGAGATGTGCAAACAAAACAAAACAAAACATGAAACCAAATCTATGTCTGATTGGAATACCTAAAATAGAAAAATGGAAGACACCAGAGAGATGATTATACAAGCACAAGAATTACAGAGAACCCTTGCAAGACATTTTATGAGAAGACCAATCCCTAGACAAATAGTAATTCACCTACACAAAGTAGGTATAAAAGAAAAAATCCTGAAGGCAGCAAGGGAAAAGGTCAGATTACCTACTGGGGGAGATCAATCAGAATTACTGCAGACTTAATTGCAGAAACACTACAGGCAAGAAGGAATTGGACCTGAATCATTAACATTTTCAAAGATAAACAATTTCAAGAATTTCCTACCCAGCCACACTAAGCTTCATTAGTGATAGAAAATCAAAATCCTTCCCAGATATCCAATCCCGAATAGAATATGCTGCTTCGAGACCAGCTCTACAGGAGATGCTTAAAAAGGTGCTGCGCACAGAAGAAAAAATAAACAAAAAAAGACCACATACTTCACAAGATCACAAAGAAAGAAGAAGCAGAACACACGCATACCCACAAAAATGAAAACACACAAATAATGTGAACACAAAACTAAACGAAAACAAAACAGCCTTTATAAGAGTATCATGTCAGGGACAAACTCTTGCATTTCGATAATCAGCCTGAATGTGAATGGACTAAATGCACCACTGAAAAGACATAGAATGGCAAACTGGATAATTATTTCACTAACCTTGCCTTTCATTTGCCCTCTGCTCTTCTTTTTAATTTCCAATTTAAAAAATATTTTTTCTTTTTAAATCTAGTTCAGCTTCAGTGGACAACATGATTGGTTCCATGTTTTTGCTATTGTGAATAGAGCTGCAACAAACATACATGTGCAGGTATCTTTTTTATAGAATGATTGAGTCCCTCCAGGTATATTCCCAATAGGGGAATTGCTCAGTCATATGGAAGGTCAATTTCTAGTTCTTTCAAAAATCGCCACACTGCACTAGTTTGCATTCCCGCCAGCGGTGTAGAAGCATTCCTTTTTCTCCACATTCTTGCCAGCATCTATTGTTTGTTTTACTAATGATGGCCATTCTCACTAGGGTTAGGTGGTATCTCTGTATGGTTTTGATGTGCATTTCTCTGATGATGAGTGAGGCTGAGCACATTTCCATGTGTTTGTTGGCTGCCCATACATCTTCTTTTGAGAAGTGTCTATATACACAATGGAATATTATACAGCCATAAAGAAAGACAAACATATGGACTTTGCAGCAACTTGGATGGATTTAGAGTCTATCATAGAAACAAAGAACAGAGTACCATATATTCTCACTCATAAGTGGACCTCGAACAATTATAATACTGTAAGGGACTGGCAATAGTGAGAAACTGTCAGGGGAGTGGGGGGGTGGGATTGGCAGTTGAGGGAACTGCTAGGAGAGGGAGGGGCATAACTTATCAACCAGGGTAACTGCAAAATCAACATTTGTATACCTAACCCTGAATTGTACCCCACATCTTTATAATAAAAAATAAATAAATAAATCTTATACTTAAAGGGCTAAAAAGATTTTTCTTAAAGTAACACATACACAGAACTAAAAATGTTAGTAGGACTGAAGTCACACACACACTCACACATACACAAATACACATAACCAGCCTTTTCCTGTTTCTTTCACACCATCCATTACCAGAAGCATCTTTGTTTCTAATATATTTAGAAATAACGTAATTTTCCTGTTGTTTCTTGATGACAATTCTGGAGACTATCGTTTAGGGTGTTGAAGATTAAGCTCCTCCTCTTAGATGGTGAACAGTGAAGGGGTGTAGCTTGACAGAACTAAAACACGCTGGTTCGGATCACCCAATATGCAGTTTACTGAGGTTCTTTCAGCATGACAGCTTATAACTACACAAGGCTAAACCCAGGAGAGGGCTGAAGCTTTATCTCATTAATGTCAACTTCCCAGAAGCGCTAGAATTGTGGTCTCAACCACCTATAATGAGACGGTGACAGTTCTTCAGAAGAGTTGGATTGATTTGAAAGTGTGCTATCTTCAGGCTGCTGTAAGAAGTAGAGGAAAATTCAAACTGGCATTGAATAATTGAAGTATTTTATTACTTGCAAGTGATTGCTAACTTGTCATTTCTTCTGTTAGCATGTAGCTCATTTGTCATTTTCCTGACTCTCATATACATTCTAAGCTTATTTTTCAATGTGGCTCCCTAAACTCTGGGTCACTGAAAACTTAGGCCCCCTCTTTCTCTAGCCCATTTCTGCTATTCTTGATTTTTTAATCAACCTGTCAGCTATTTGAATGCAATCTCAGCAAACATGCTGACAATCTTGTCCTCTTGGTATTCTGTAAGGTGCATCACTATATGTAGCTACTCACCTGAGTTTCAGCTCTGAAGTTAAGGAACATTGTGACACTGGGGTAAGTTGTTTAATCTTTGCATTCTCAGTTCTCTTGTCTGTAAAACCTAAATTAAACAGTCCCTTAATTACCCTTAATTACCCACAGTGCTGTTGAGAGGGTGAATTAAATAACATGTGAGTGTTGTTTGCAAACTGCAAACAATAAAGCATGATAAGTCTGTGTTATTAGAATGCAAAGGGAGGAAAGTGTCCCTTACTGTGGTTCAAGGACAGTCACATCCATTCCTTAAACATTTGATGAATCAACTTACATGGCCTACAATTGGTTCAGCTTCCATAGCTCTTGTTTGTACTTTTCCCATGGATTGCAACACTCATTACCAATGGAAAATTGAGCTCTTAAACCTGATAGACTGAAAGAATGGTTCGTTACTCCTTAGTGCCTATCACTGTCTGACAAACCAGTTGGTTCCTTCTGCTTTGGTGGCTAACTCTTCTGCAGAGTACCTGTAAACTGGCTTGGGACAACTTCACAAAGGTAGGTCTTAGCCTAGTAAAGAGCTTCGCAAGGGGCAGCTCTGATATGGCCAATACTAATTCACTCAGTGCCATGCTCCACAGAGCAACCAAAACAGCCGATCAATTTTCCCTTCCAAATAATAAGTCAGGGGGGGAAGAAATAAAACAGACTGGTCACTCAGCTCAGAGCTGCAGTACCAAACAACAGTGATCAAGCTTCTTTATTAATTATGAAGCTTGCTGAATCCTCCAGTATCAAAAGAACTAGGTCTCTGGGTCATTTTGTCCTGGATAAAGCAATTTCTAGTTTAACATCATAGTCTTAAACATTTTTAAATGCTCTCCCATTAGTAATTTGTATATTCCTCATCTTTGTGACCTTGAAACTTGGGCAACTGCCCCAATACAACCTTCAAATCTAAGTTTCCTTTGGAAACTAAATAACAAAGTTTACTAAAATCTGACTTGGTGTCTGGAAAATAACGGATTAGGACACAGGGGAAACAATTAGAAAGAATACTTGCTTCAGTTAGTTTGTCAACACAGATAGAATCTACAAAGTAAGCCAGTGTTCATCTCTAATGTTAAAGGTAGAAGACACCAGGTAGGAACTTTTTCATGGAGGTGGAAATTTCTGGCAGCAACACACTCCACTGGATATGGAGCAGAAAAAGGGAGCTGGCTGGGGAAAGGCAGACTCTTTCGAATGTTTTTGACTGTACTTGGCTGAAAGTAATGCATTTGGCATTGTATTTTGCATTATGACCCAGAAAATCCACATCCACACACACACACACACACACACACACACACACACACACACACACACACGTGCGCGTGCACAGATATAGACACAAATGACAGAAGCAAAAATTTATAGAGTGATACTTAGCTTTACAATATGTGATCCAGGCCTGCAATTTCTAGTCTATCCTATTTCATTTGTACAAAATATGATGATGACATTGGGTGCGACCTTCCTTTTGAAAAATTCTGCCCAAGGGGCTCATATGTAAGGAAAACTTTTCTGAGAATTATGGTGGGTCTGGTCTGCCATTTTCATTCTTCCTTGGAAGTGGGTTTTGGAAAGGATGGTATTAAGGTGGGGGTTGTGATGAGAAGTGATTTTGGCACACAGCTTCCCTATGTGCAGCATGATTTCAGGACTACTAAGAAATCCAAGCCTTTTCCTCACCACTCTCCAACACCTGAAAACATCATCACCCCCATCTATTGCTTTAACAGAGGTACATTGAATGTCTGGTGTGTGTCAGGCACTCTTTTTTGAAGAACAAATTTGGGGTGATTATTTTCTCCTTTCTGCCTTTTGATGGGTTCCCTTTTTCTAATGAAAAAAGAAGCACTTTATCTAAGGAAGATGTGTTAAAATTATTCTCAGTGACGTGAAGAAAATATATACTTGTTTTCACCTGTTCAGACAGTATTAAACAGATATAAACAAACTATGTAAATTCCAACTTTAACGTTCAGTGTTTCATTTAATATTCGGAGAAGGAAAATAGCTGCACATATGAAGAAACCTGTAATAGCACTACTTGTCTACAAATCTACATGCCAGCTTTCAAAATACCTGACCCATAATTTAGATTACCCGTCCATAAATTTCTAACATCTTACTCCTATGTTGGAAAACACAAATATTTCATTGGCTTTTTCCCTACAGAAAGAAAAGGACACCAATGATCACTGGATACTTGCTAACGAATAGAAACTTATTTTTTCTCAATCTCTAGTAGTGTGTCAAGCTGCCAGTCAGAATAGAACCACATAAAATGATTTGGTTTTTTTGTCTGTTGATGTATTTTCACTGGTGTATTCAGAAAAATCATTCTGAGTGGCTTGTCTTACCTATCATAATGCCCTTATGTTTTTCAAGGTCTCATGTAATATTCAGACTTTCGTCAAAAATGTTGTTCCTTCTAACCTCTATTATTACACTAGCTTTATGACTGATTTCTTCCATCCCAGATTTATCTTCTTGTAATTCAGCCTACTCACCATTCTTGTCAAAATATACTCCTCACAACTTCTAATTTATGTCTCCAAGTTTTTTTTTTTTAACTCTGTGCCTTCTTATATACTATACTTCTACTTGGGGTATCCTTCTTAACTTTGATTATTAATGTTTACCAGTTCTTCAGGGATCAATTGGAATGATATTAGTCATTCAATAATTAATTCATTCAGCCATATGTATGTATTATACACTTATTATATGCCAGACACTTTCTTAGAACCCAGGGATACATGTTTATACTCCCAGTTCTCATGATTATTACAGTCCAGAAGAGGGAGAAGGGTCAGTCTTCAGGTACATGCATTATGATGTGATGACTGACATGTTAGGGGAAGTGTATGATGATGTGCTGAGTTTTTGTAAAAGGAACATCTAAAACAATTTTATTGGAATTAGAGAAAACTGAATGGGTCACATTTAGGCTAAGACTGAGACAGTTGAAAGAGAAGGGAACAGAGGAGAATGATCCAAAAGGAAAAGCCTCTATGTAAAAAAACCTATAGTTGAGAGACCTAAAAACAGTTAGCAATAGCAACTTAGTTAAAGCAAAAGTTGAAGATTGGAAAGTAAGGAAAAACCAGATCATGCAGATAGTTCACCCTGGAAAAGAAAGAGCAAGCCCTTGAAATATTTTAGTTAGCAACTTTACCTTATCAGATTTGCATGTGAGAGTAAGAGTTTTGTCTGCTACAAGAAAATCTGATTAAAAGAGGGAAAACTTGGATTAAAAGTCTCTTGCAAATGCAAAATGATGCTGGCCTGAACTAGAGCAATGACTGGAAGAGAGAAGAAACTGGAAAAGTTTGAGACATTTAGTAGTGGAATGCAGGTTTTGGTGAGGACTAGATGTGAGGAATGATATTTTGGAGAAAGGTGGTTTTAGATTTTGGCACGTTAATTGTCAGGTATCTGTAGCAAAGCCAAAAGCATAGGGCTAGCACACAGTAGGATATGGAGAGCTGAACATCAAAAGAGACATACGAGTTTTACTTGTGGATTTGTGAGTCAGCATGATTAAATGATAACTAAACCTTGGGAATGAATCAGGTAAATAATGAGAAGGAGGCCTAGAATAAATCCTGAGAAAAACAAAATGTAGTAGCTTGGAAGAGCTGGAGTCCCCAAATAATAATGAACAACCAGAGGATATGAGAAAACCAGAGAATGTCCTGTCACAGAGAAATAGCAAAACTCATGCTTTAAAGAAAAGAATGTTAAAGTGTGCAATGCTCCCAAGCAATAGGTCAAATAAAGATTGAGATGTGCCTATCTGTAGGATTCCCATAGGTGCTAGTTTTCCCAGAAAAGCCCAAATTTAGATTGTAGTGATATGAGTAACCCATCTTTAATTCTGAAAAATGTTCTATTTTTAGATGTGGAATGACAAACTTATCATTGTTAAGGATAGTTTTGAGTTATTAGAAAGTCCAAAAACTAGCAGGCAGTGGATTAAGAGTTGAGTTGTAGAAATTAAAATGGAAGTACACTTTGTGTAAATGGTTCTTAGTTTGACCATGATAGAGGAAATAGAGAAAGGGAGGTTAGCTGGGAGAGATATGGAGAAGAAGGAGATTGCTTTTAAGGACCAGGTTTAACTGTTAATGGGAAAGACAGTATACATTTGTCCCCTGAACAATACAAGTTTGAACTAGGTCCACTTATATATGGATTTTCTTTTTTCTCTGCCCTTCTTGAGACAGTAAGACCAACCTCTCTTCTTCCTCAGCCTAATCAAGGATGAAGACCTTTGTGATGATTTTCTTCTATTTAATAAACAGTATTTTCTCTTCTTCATGATGTTCTTAATACTATTTTCTTTTCTCTAGTCTACTTAATTGTAAGAATTTAGAATATCAAACATATGACATGCAAAATATGTAATAATTGACTATTTCTGCTATTTGTAAGGCTCCTGGTCAACAGTAGGCCATTAGTAGTTACATTTTGAGGGTCAAAAGTTACAGACGGATTTTTGACAGCACAGGGAGTCAGTGCCCCAACCCCTATGTTATTCAAGACTCAACTGTACAAAGAAAATATAATGACAGAAAGACGTTTCTCTGAAGGCAGGAGGAGATAGATTTGAAAACACAAAAGGATGTGCATTAGAAAATAAAATGGTAGCTTTTCCCATTGCAGTCAGAGAGAAGGAAGAAAGGATATGCCACCAAAAGCTGATAAGTCTATAGATTTGTTAGGAATTTCTATCAAATGACTTACTTTTTCTTCTCTCATCAAAATTAGAAGATAGTTTATTTGCTTAGAGTCTCTTGTTCTAGTATTCAAGTTACATTTGTTGAGTGTTGTAAACCAAAATACAATATTTTAGCTATTAGTAGCCAAATCTGATGAGAATGGGACTGAGGATCACCTATTTTAGATTAGTCTTTAGTATCTACAGTCAATGTTAAGAGTGGGGAAGGCAGAGTTGAGTTCAGGTTTGAGGTGCAGCATGTACTTTGAGCTTGAGCCCTGGCTCCTAAGCAGGGCAACTGCTATGCTTTGATTTCCATGTAGGTTAAACAAACACTTATCCAATGTCCACCTTGTGTTTTTAAAGTGGTAGGAGGTGATAGGAGACACTACTTCAATGTGATGCTTTCACTTAAGTGTCTCCCTGATTTCTCCTCTGGAAACTTTCCTACACTTCAATAAGAAGGAGAATAGGAGCATATTACCATGGTACTTCTGCATTCTAAAGAAACCAAGTTCATGTTCTTATAGAAGGTAATTATGAGGATTAGAATTTAATATGTAAAATTAGGACTAGACAATATAAATTGAACGTTTTGCACTGAGAGTGGAAAGTATTCTGAATTGAGAAATTAAAATGCCTGGGCTTGAATCCCAATTTTTCCACTTATTATAGTTATATGATCTTTGAAAACTTACTTAAACCAAAGCCTCTGCTTGCTTATCTATAAAATGGGGGATTTTGAGGTCAGCTCTATGGGTTGCACACTACTTCCATGATCAAGAAATGCAGGTGAAAGCACATCTAATTAAACGCAAGGTTTAAAACCAAAGGCGGTACCTGGGCTAGCTCTGTGTGCCACAAGATCTGCATAGGCCCATGAAAGTAGGTTCATCCTCATGTGAGAGGGTAGAGTCATGGACAGAGTAGAAAATATAAAGAGCAATTAAAAGTCAAACTTCAATCAACTAGAATTCAAGGAATCAACAGCATTAATCAATCAATCTTTTGTTTTTATATTGGCAATTGATGTTTAGTAGAAAAACAACAACTATACCCACACACACATACATATACACAATCACCAAACTCCTGGGATATATCCTGAACTTAAAAACAAGCAATCAGATTAATATCTGCATGAACAATATCTGAGACTTATAAACAGTGACCCTTAAATTACACTGAGTTCAATAACTTCCAATACATATATTTCCGGAAGCAGAAAAATTTTAAAGTTTATAACTAAGTTATAGGGTTTTTTTTCCCTCATTAGTTCTGAAATGAACGAAAATGCAATGCCATTGTTCAAGTAATTCAAGAAATTAAAGTTTTACTCTAGGCTATCATTAGACATTTGACTCTGTCCAAGATAATCTACTTAGATTTTTTTTTCACACAAATTATACAATTTTAGCTCTGCATTTGTGATCATCTCACCCTGCCTGGAGTGTCATTCCTCTTAAGTGGGCCGATCTGTTGGTTGCAGGTGAATACACTTTCAGTCTTGATTTGCAGATATATGTTTGGAAGTGCAAACTTTGAAATCTCTGCTTTTGCAATGCAGAAAAGGCTGTCAAAGCCACCGGGCGTGGCTCACTTCTATAATCCCAGCACTTTGGGAGATGGAGACGAGATGATTGCCTGAGTCCAGGGGTTTGAGACCAGCCTGGGCAACTTGGCAAGACCTCATCTCTACAACAAATCAAAAAATTAGCACGCATATGTAGTCCCAACTACTTGAAAGACTGAGGAGGAAGGATCACCTGAGTTCAGCAGATCGAGGTTGCGGTGGCCGTGAGCATGACACTGCACTCCAGCCTGGGTGACAGTGAGACTCCTACTAAAAAAAAAAAAAATGTTGTTGACATGTTTTAGCAATGTGGGTATTGATCACAGTCTGCTTTTCCCCCAGTCCTTTCCTACAAAGACTCATGAGGGTGGCAGAGCATGTCAGGCCAAGTAGAACTCTCTCCAGTCTCTAGATGAATAAAATTCCAATGAATGTGGGACTCAAATTTTACAATAATTAGGGGAATCGTTTCTATAGGAAGTTTCTGCCAGACTTGGTTCTCTTCTCTAATGCTGCAATGTCAAATGACAGTGAAACACTCTAAAGACAGACCCCAGACAGGTAATGACAATTAGTCTAATTCAATCATGGAGATTTTACTCTCTTTGCCAATAATCAGTATAAGAATAGGCACATGACAAAAGTGCTGATCAACAAGATATAGAATAAAATCTGCTCAAAGTCTTCTGGGAAAGGTTTTATTCATTTTTTTTTTAAAAAAGAGGTTTCTATATTTTTCTATCCCTTTATGAGGTTGTGTGTAGACAGTTGTCTAAGGGTGAGATATTTGAAGGTGGGCTGCCATTTTGTGGCCATGAGAAGGCAAGCAGGAGAATGATGATGGATGTGGTACAGACAGCAGAGTGAAAACATTGAAAGGAACCAGATTCTTAATGATGATCTCATACTGCAGAATCAACCAATTCTGTAACCAATTGTCTTTGAGTTCATTGCTATTTGCAACCCAAAGCACCTTATAATACCCTCAATAAATTTTATATGAGATGATCCCAACCTTTTGATCTCATCAAAGCGTTCGTTGGAAGAACTTTGGTTGCCTTCTGGCTGGAATGAATACCCACAGACCCACTTCACAGATGCAGAAGCAGCATGAATAAGAACAAATAATAAAATGCCTTTGTCCTAGAATCACAACTCAACTTATCCTACTTGCTTCATCAGTTCAGCTTCCTGACCTCTTGAGTCATGCGCAAAGACTGCCTCTTTGCTGTGTCTACAGACCTCACTGAAGTTGGCAACTCTGCATTCTTCTTGCCCTTTCCTGTTAAGTTTCCACCTAATCCCTAACTGCTGCTATGTGGTCTCATTCTACTACCATCATCCAAGCACCAGTATAATATGTTTTCATTTTTGAGCTTGACTCATATCTTTTCATCCTCAGTTTTTGCCCTTAGAGCCTTTCAAATATCTGGAGATTAGCAAACCTCCAGTACCCCATACCTGGCTGAACTGAAAGTTTTCCCTCAACTTGGACATTACACTGTTGTTAGAATGTGAATCTAAGACTGGCTTGTTTTAGGTTCTCAGGTCATTATCCATTTAAAACTGTCAATCAACTCCTTATTCTGTCATACCACCTCAGTCTGACATAGTTTCTTGATTTATATTAAGGTGCCTCAAATCTTACTCTGTCCTGATAACATCTTAAAATCAACATTAAATGATGTTTTCCTGTTTTTGAAGGCCTTATTTTAAAATTATCTGGACCTGTTTTTATAGATTTCTATAAATTTCTTTTTTACTTTGTGTATAAACATATATATGTAGCTATATATGTATATATACAGATAGAACTTTCTATCTATATACAGTCAGCCTTCCATATCCACAGATTTTATATCCGAGTTCAACCAACTGAGGATAGAAAATATTCAAGAAAACAAAAACAATAAAAATAACAACACAATTATAAAAAATAATGTAAATAAAAATAGAGTATAGCAGCTATTTATATAGCATTTACATTGTATTTGGTATTATGAGTAATCTAGAGATGATTTTTAAAATATAGGAGGATGTGTATAGACTTTATTTACATAGGGGAACTGAACATCCATGGATTTAACATCCACAGGTGTCCTAAAATTAATGCCTCATGAATACCAAAGGACTAAAGGCCTATCTATCATTTTATCTATCTATCTATCTATCTATCTATCTATCTATCTATCTATCTATCTATCATCTATTTAAAAGTTGTACTGAGGCCAAAAATAACTATCATTTGTTTTCCTAATGACCTTACTCTATCATCTCCTAATTCTAGTATAAACTAGCTTTTCAACATTTTTGTTGTTTATATTTTTTCATGCCATTTTTTTTAACCTAAGTCTTTTACCACTTCCATGACACCACTGTTCTCCCTAGCACTATTATTAGAAAAAGAACTTCCACTGTTCCTATTTCATGTAGCATGTACATGCATGTGTATGTATGTGCATATTAACCTGCATAAGTTAGGGGAATAAGATTTTGAGGAAGAGAATGAGGAGAGAAAAGTTTTTGTTCTTTACACTATTCATATCAACCACCAATCTCTTGTCTTTGAAAGTCTATACAGTGCAGCCAAATCCATCTCTTTTCAGCATTTGTGTTTTATTTATGTCCAGAACCCCTTGACACTCCCATACATGCTTCAAGGGTTTGGCAACAAGTTTATAGTTCACACACCATGCTGAGAGTCTAACTTACTTGGATAGGCATGGGAGCCATCTAGGGGTTTTAAACTCGAGTGTGCCAGTGCCACATTTGTCTTTTAAGTTAGTCACTCACATTTGTCTTTAAGTTTAAAAAGGATTTTTGGGAAACACATCTGGAGTCCAGGAGGCCCTTTGAAAGACTGCATCAGTAATGCAGAAAATATTTGATGGGGATTTAAATTAAGGCAATTGTACATATCAGAAATTGAAAGACAAGACAGATTTTTAAAATTCTTAGATAGTAAAATCACTGAGAGCTAGTAATTGATTAGAAGCAGAGAGTGAGAAGACCTAATTAGAAACATTTCCCAGGCTTCTAGCTTGAGTGAATGAGTGGGCAATAATGCCCCAATGAAAAATGAAAATAGCAATACTGAAACAGCAACAATAGCTACAACTAATATAACACACACTAAACATTTTTCTACATAATTTTCACAATTTCTTTTTCACTTTATCTTCACAATATCCCCCAAAAGGTTGAATTCTATTACTTTCATTTTAGAAGAAAAATTAGTGGAATAAAAATGTTAACTGTTTTACATAAGGTCACACAGAGGGGAAGTAGTGGACCTAGAATTTATACTCAGGCACTCTAACTTCAGAACCTCTACTTGGACTTTTGCCAAGCAGAGTTTACAAGGATATAGAAATGAAAGGAGTGACTTGAAGATCCATTTGACAGATGTTGGACTTTATGTACCTGTGTGAGATCCCAGAGATTTCCTTAAGCAAGGTGTTGGATAAAAGAGCTTAAAAGATGGTATAAGCATAAGTATTTGAGAATTAGTAGCAAGGAAAAAATTAACAATATTGGAGTGGATGATATCATCCAGAGAACTGTAGAGAGTGAGAAGTAGAGTGACCTGATGACAGAAACTTGAGGAATAACAACATTGAAGATATGGTTGCAATAAGAAAGCCTATGAGTAAGAAAGAAGCAACAGCCAGGGATGGAGAAAAAGAACCAGAAGAATGTGGTGAGAAATTTTAAGGAGTTTGGGAGCCCACACAACTGGTAGGTCTAGTAAGATAGGCACTGCAAAATCTGCATTCATTCCTCAATGTGAAAAAACAAACAAACAAACAAAAATTACCAAAAACATGGTAAGGGCAATGGTGTCAGAAGCCAGATGGAAATAGGTTTGAAAAAAAATGGAAGGTGGCCATGTAATTAGGCAAACTTAGATTTTTTTTTTTAAAGTTTAGATGATGAGGGTGATTAGACATCAGTGAAAAGATGTAGAATCAAGATAGTTTATTTATTTTTATTTATCTACATGTTTATTTAGAGTATAGCACATTAAATAGATCACTGCAAAATTGTCTATGTAGAAAGAGAATGGATAGAGACAATCTAGAAGAGTTATGGAGAAACCCCACCCTTCACCCCAAGAACAGCAGAGGACCAAGAACCCATGAAAGAAGACAGACTTTCATATGAAATTTTCTCTATGTCCAGTCTCATTGTTAATTGCTTCATTCCAACAGCATAAGACATAGAAAATTAATACAAGAGCAATTTCTCTCCATCTTTCTAGATTGGAACCCACTTATCCGTCCTTGATTATTTTCCTGCCTCAAGAACTTTGATCCTTAACTACCATCTTCTGCACTCCAAGTCCACCGTCTCCATTAATACCTTCCTCTTAGTCTCTAAGCAGCTCAAGAGATTTTACTTCCTTTGGTCAGTTCTACTTCCCCCTTCAGTTTCCAACCATTTGGGTCCTTTTTTTTTTTTCCTGCCAAGCTTTTAGGAATACTTGTTTACAGGCAAAGGCAACATTTCTTTCATGTTCACTCATTCTTCAAGTTTTCAGATCTCCTTAAACTAGTAAATCCTTCTCACAAAAGTCATTGTTACTCTTTTTGTTTTCACATCTGGTGAAATCAGTTCTCTATGTACTTTGCAATAATGGACTTCCATTTATTTTCAGCTTCTCCCGCTTCTAACTGTAAAACTTCCATTAGTCCTACTAGTAATAATAACCAAAACTTTCTGAGTTCTTATTATGTCCTACAGACTCATCTAAAGACAGAAAAAATATTAAACATTTAATTTGCATGCTTATATATGAAGTAGGTGTTACTATCATCCCCATTTTGCAATCAAGGAAAATGAGATTCTGACTGGCTAATTAACTGACTCAAGGTTGCATAACTAGTGAGTATGTACACAGGATTTGAACCTAGACAATCTGATTCAGATCTAATGCCCTTAACCCCTGATGAATGACACCTTGAAGCCGTTCTTATCAATATTATTTATAAAGTGATCATATATAATGATTGCCTGGGACTTTCTAAGTTGATACTGTTACTGTAGTATAGTTATTAAAACATTTCCCTTTATACTAAAAAAAGACCCAAATTTGAGTGATAAATTACATAGCCATGCTAACTTTATAGCCTTCTTTTTCTGTATTCATCCAGAAACTACCATTTTCAGAGTGCTTATTAACTGCACTAGGCATATAATATTCATAATTACTAATCCTTATAACAATACATTGAACTTGGCTTCCCTATCTCCATGTGAAAATTGAGGTTCAGGTAGAGGTTAATTGCCTTAATTAAGGCCACAAATATACTAAGTGGCTGAAACTTGCAGGATAAAAACATAGATGTGTGTGGCTCTGAAACTTCTTTATGTTTTTCCCTTTGCATTCTACACATTTCAGCGCCATTCTCTGAATGTCTACAGACACTACCTTTTCTTCTACCGGTGCTGTAGTCGTGTAGTTATTTATTCATTAGTAATGAGTGGTCTCTCCCAACAACATGGTCCATGCCTCAATCATTTGTATATCCCCAGGGTTCAAGACATTATTTGGTCTACATAAGATTCTTAGTAACTTCTTTGGTTGTTTTTTTGTTTGTTTGTTTTGTTTTTAATTTTGTGATCTCACTATTGTTCACATTTAACTCAGGTGTTGAATTTAACTCCCATGTTTTTCTGGCTTTCTTATAGGCAGGCTTCTCAAATATTCATTCCACATACTACTCCATCCTCTGATATAGTCAGACACAGTCTGCTGAACACAATTTCCACCCGATGATTAGAAAATGCAGTCCAATCAAAAGCACATCTGCCCCAACATCCTCTATTATAATTTGTTAGCACTGGGTGCCACCTCTTGCATTCTGAAAGCACCGACCCTTTACTGTTACCCAAGCAGCAGAGACACTGATGTTTCCTCCCTCAGAAAAAAATGTGTTTCACTTTTTATGCCCACGTGTTGGGAGTGAATTAAAAACATTATTTGATCCATCTGCCTGATGCTCGGGATTATACGGTTTTAAGCTAGTGTCCTGGTTCCCAATGCTGGCAGCACAATTAAATCATCTGGGGATCTTTTAAAAAATACTGACACCTGAACTCTACCTTGGACCAATTACATCAGAATCTCTGGGCCTCCATGTTTTATTAAACTTTCCCTCAGTGATTCCAATGTGCAGCCAGGTTGAGATATTGAGCTAAATGAAACCTTCTTGTTCTTTTTAAAACTTCTGAAAAGATTCTAAAAGATTCTCCAAATAAGAGACTCTCAAAATAAGATGAAAAACCATCCTATTATTATGGTCCAAATTTGTGAATTTTATTTTTGGTATTTACACAATCTGTGCTTCTACAAAAATGCAGTATCACATTCATCCTTGCTCTATGAGAAACCCAAGTTCATGCATCTTCATTGCCGCATTTGGTAAGGACTGTTCACCTTTCCCTCGTGCCAGACCATCAAACCATCACTCAGCAAAATATATACTGACTTTCTTTGTTCTGACTACAAAACTGCAGACCTGTGCGCCACTACTACTTCTCGGCATCAAGTGTTTTCCTGTGGTTAAAAACATTTATTCTATTCAGTTCTGTTTAAACTCAATATATTTCATACTTTGAGTTCTTCCTCGTCCAAACCCTACTCCAAATCCCCCAGTGCAGATAAACTCACACTGGGTGATAGAATAATCTCCTAATATTAATTCTCAACAGCTCAGTAACTGATAGTCCATTAAAATATCTGTAGGTATTTGCATTCTCCATTGTAGATGCCTATAAACCAAAATACACTGGTATTTTATGATATTTCCAAGTCTAGAAGAGTTGAACTGAGAGATCTGTCCATTTGGGTAGAACTTTTGGGGGTTACTAAGGGTGTATCACCCACATAATGGAAAGGTCAGCCTTTCCTTCCAGTTTTATTGCCATCTACTCTCACCTCTTCATAATTTACTCTACTCTAATTTCATAGATTGAAAAAACTACACTACACTCCAAATTTTCTGCACAATTTTTTCTATGGTAAAGAAAGTTGGTTATTTAGAATCTTTTGTAATTTAGTTCATTGTAAATTAGAGACTGTCTCTGTACACCAAAGTCTGTAACACCTCTATGATTTCTTTCAGAAGTTTTGTATATGTTTATACAAAAACTAACCCAAGGGTGACAGTGATAAACTGAGAAATTAAAAGGCAACCACATAATTAGAGGGTTCCTTGAGTTCTCCCTAGAAGGACAAAGAAGAGCTTGTAGATAGGGGCAAAGCTAGCTTTCCACTCTCTCCTTTCTCGATGTGACTCAGCAAGCTTCTCTTACTCTCCTCCGACCCCTTTGCTCTTTGATGCATTTAGAAATACCCGTATAAGTCTTGACACATTTTTGTTGAAACGAAATGAGGCAACATGTAAAAGTGACATGTAGGAGATTCTATAGAAGTTGGTTTCTTTTCTTCCTTCTAACTCCAAACCCAAGAATAAGGAGCGTGCATGGAAAAGAAACAGTCATTCTCATTTAAAGCCATCATCAAAATAGAACTGTGAGGTATAATATCTTATTTCTGTAGATAGGGCTTGAAAACAGGGGTATGCCTCTTTTGCTCTGTTTAGCACATTTTTCTAGCATCATTTGGAGCAGAAAGGTATACAGGACACTGTAGAAAAATTAACCACCTTCAACATGGATTTCGGGAATAACTACTTGAGAGGAACCAGGAGAAAAGCTGCTGCTGAGTAAAAAAGTGGGCTGAAGTCTTCTCTTTGTTAATAGGCTGAAGCATCCTGGCTGGGAGCACCAGTCTGTTACACAGCCTGAACTCAGCAGGTTGCTTTGATTGATAACCCCTCATTTTGTTTTCTACTCCCTCATTCAAGCTCCAGAGTGTCCCTCTTAGGTGAAAGTCTACCTTAATGATGATGACCTTTGCTGTGGTGCCTCCAAATGACTTAAGTGACTTAAATGCTATTGGCAAAGGAACCTGGTCTGTCATGACCCAGTAATCCCATTTATGCCATGCAAAGGTAGGCTCACTGGCTCCATAAAAAGAGACTCACATTTGGGCAGAATTATAAAAATCATCATCACGTTCCTCCGAGGGCTTCATCCTAATTATGCATGCCTTTTAGGACCATCATTCGGTTCACCTTCAAGAGTATGCTCAGCTGGGCATGATAATTATGTCTGTGTTCTAAAAATGGAACAGGAGGAAGTATTAAAGATCCATATTTCATATTAATACCCAATTACATCTGGGATTTTTTTTTCTTTAGTTTAAAAAGACCTGGTGATGAAGGTTAATGATTTAATTAAGTCCACTGCCCACCCCTCCAGCAGCCCCACTCTCACCACCAGAGAACATGGAGTCTGACGCAGCTAGCAGCAGACCCCAGAAAGAAGGCAGCTGTAGAACAGCAGCTTACATTTTTTCACTGCTGACAGCTTTATTATTGTATCTTGAAATAATGTCATTGGCTCAGAAAGTTGCAGGGGAACATTTTTTCTGATTGATTAGACTCAATACACCTGTGGATTGTATAAGTGGTCCAAAAGGAAATCAAACTCTTCTTTTTGACAGGAACAAAGGTCTCAGTCTGTAAATTGCTGTGCTTTTAATCTAACATTTGAGGGTTCAAGGCCATTTTGTAACAAATTCTGTATTCAGGGATTACAAAACTGGCTTAGACATTGGCTCTTTTTTCTACCCAATGCCCAGGCTGCATCTAATGAGCGAATGGTAGACATCAACTTGAATACAAATCTAGTTTACCTGCTGGATAATCATCAGCCAGTTCATGCATTCATTTATTTCATGCATTTCATTTATTCATTCATTCTTCCAATGTTTGCTTGTGTTCTTTTCATTATTAAGTACAGGTACTTGAGATACATTCATTAAAATAGACATGTATTTCTATTTTTATAGAGCTTACATTTAAAGAAGCATAAATGCAAATTGCACTCTTTGTAAGAAGATGATAGAAGTTAAGAATTAAAGGAAAGCCAGAGCGGGTAAGAAGATGGGCAATGGGCATGTAGGTTGCAACTATAGAATACAAGGGTAGGTTAAACATTATTGAGAAGGTATCCTTTGAGCAGTGACACACGAGTTGACAGATTTGCCAGCAGATATCTGAAGAGGAATGGTCTAGGCAAAAGAAAAAGACATTGCAAAGGTTCTACAGCCACAACCCAAGGAATGAAAAGTAGATTGACCATGTGGCTGGAGCAGGGTGAGCTAGGAGGAAGAGACAAGGTCTGAGATACAAAACAGCCAGATCATGTGAGGCCTTAGAGCCATTGTGAGAACACTGATGTTTACTCAGAGTTAAAAGGGAATCGTTTCAGATTTTGAGCAGAGGAGTTATTTCGGTTTTGAAAAAAATCTCTCTGATTGCCTTGGATAGACTTGAGGGTGCACAGAAGAAAACAGAAGCAGGCTAGGAATTTAACATATCTTATTTAGTCTAGGACATAGTAGGTTATTACTGAGTACCCTTCCATTTCTTTACTGATGCAGTGATTCTATGATGTCTATTAACACCCATCACAATGATCACTCTTCAGGTAGCATCATGAGTCAGTGTCGTCCTCAAGCTCTCTTTTCATGATTATTTCAAATCTGTTCAGTCTGGTCAACAACACTCACCTTAATCAGTGCACCTGAGTCGCACAAATTGCATATCTCTGAGATTCTTTGTGGAGTCCCACAGAACCCTGAATCAGCTTCTTGCCTGTCAGCCATGGTTGTAGACAAACTTTGCCCGTTGTGATCTCCCCCTCTCCCACCTCCATACTGGCCAAACAAGATGAGGTTTCTCACCCTTAAGCAAACTGGATTTGCAGTTTCTTCATCCAGGTGATCCCATTCAGCATCCTTTATCAAGTTCATAGTGGTGCTTTTTACCATCTATTCAGATGTTATTAGCTAGTAAGGATTCATTAATCCATTTTTCTCTTCTCAGGTTAGACCCTAAATCCAGACTAAATAGTAACTGTTAACTTGAGTGCTTGCTAGACCATATGACTATGTAGACTAAGCTATAGTGTTCAGTATTAATTATGAATTGTATCCGCATTATAAAATGGTCTTTTTAAAACTAAGTATGCTCTGTATTATTTTCTTTATTAATGTGATTGAAGAGTCCAAATAATTACAATTATAACTAAGTTTTGCAGCTTTGCCCGATCTCATAGAATTCCCAAGGTTTGCTTAATTTACCGTTGATTCAGAGTTATACAAATTGTAGCGATTATTATACAATCAGTGGGTTAAAATTTATGACAAAATTCTCTAACTAATCTCACATTAGCATCATCAATGACTCAAATCAGCATTTACTGAAACATAACTTTAAAAGATTAGTGGTAGTATATTTTTAAAAAATGAGTCTAAGATATTATTTAGAAATTCTGGGAGATTGTCATATAATAAGCTTTACAATTTTAAACAATTATTTAGATATCAAATCCAGAGGCATGACTATAGCTCCAGATATCCCAGACGACACAATCTCATGTATTCTTTCATCATGACAGCATTAAAATTATGGGATAAAATTTTCATAAAGAATGCACTATGTCTTGACTTTCTTAGATAACACTGACCCTGATTTTGAGTTATATGCAACAAACATTAGCAAGTTTTATAAACACATAGCAGCATTTTGTCTCACTCAATCTTAAACTGTTGTTGATATTCTTTGAAAATAAGATTTTTTTCTATTGAATCAGTCTGAGCTATGAACTTGCCCTAAAAATTTTGAAATTTCATTTAATAATAAGAATTTTATAATAATACAGGTTAATATATATAATAAATAAAAATCGGTTATAAAAATTATAAGAATTGTTATATAATCAGTGGGTTATAATTTATGATAAGTTATCTAATCTCACACTGGCATTGTTAATTATTAATGGTCAAAATCAGTTTCCTGAAAGAGAGCTTTGAAAGTCTTATGTATCTGAGTCATGTGATTAGATGTCAATGTTCCTATCGGATGATAAAATCTATGAGGACTAGAATTGGTCTTCAATTGTTTTGTTTTGTTCTGTTTTCCATAACAGAAATCAGTTACAAGGGGGAAATATGGTACAAATTTTATCCTCTCTTATTTTTCACCTTAACTCATCTGAGGGCTGAGAGGGGACAACAGTCAGTTCTTAGCATCTGTGGGGGAGCTGCTTGTTTTCCCCACAGTGGTGTTCTCCAGAGAGCTGCCATTTAGCAAATGGGAAAGCATTATTAAAACCTTGCCCTCACTTTTTGCATTAATCTGCATTTTCTTTGAGTCTCTTTCTTCCCCACCTATGTGATTCCAGAAGACTTAGTTCATTCACGTTCATGTGAATGTTAATCAGTAAACTTTCTTTGAAAAATCAATAAAGTGTATCAATATTTATAATAGGCTATTAATAAAACTATACTCCATCCCAAATAGTCTTCCTATCCCATCAAATAAATTCATATGGTAATTTCTTTCCGTGTTAATCTTCAGTCCATTTGTCTTGTCACTTGATTGAGTTTTCTTCAGCATAGCCTGAGAGTAGAAGGAAAAAAATGTATTCCATTTCTAAAGTAGGAATTCAGACAGGTAAAATCTATTTCCCAGGTCAGATTTCGGACATCATTTCCAAATGAATAGTAAAATAAAATAATAAAAAAACTGTATTCTTCTGGCTCACAGGAATGTTTGGGGAGAACCATGGATATTGGATGAATGTAGGAAAAATTTCAGGTGGAGTTTGCATAATTGTTAAAACAGAGCTGTGTAAGATTCTGACTTATAAAGTAGAAATATATATTTTGGCCCATCTAGGAGAAGTGTTTCCAGAAGAAAATGCTTGATATAACAAAAGAAGAGCAATGCTATCCATATGACTGTGATGTGACCTTTATTGAGGGGATAAAAGGCTCCAAATTATGATTACAGATGAATTACTCCATAGCCTGGGATTTTTAAGAGGAGTCTTATTTCTGAATTTAAGAGGAGTCTTTTTCTGACACAGTGGGACCAAAGAAACCTATCTGTTTCTATTATTGGGGAAAAAAATGACTCTCAAAATGAAAAACAATCTGTAGCTTCAAAGGGGAAGGGCTGACAGCAAAATATTTCAATTAATTAAAGAAATACAGGTTGTTCATTGGTGGGTGCTTTTTGCAGGCATATTTCAAAACATCTGTGCTTGTTTCCACGGAGATGGAAGCTGGTTTATTTTGTTGTTAATATACCACATGCGCTTGAAAGAAATTAGAGGAAGTGACCTGATGGAAAACTAAATATAGACATTGCCAGACAGTCTGAGAGAAGTTATGACCTCCCAGACCAGGCAGAGGATGGTTCCATTGCTTGGTGAACTGTGCTGAGTTAAATAAACACCTGTTATTTTTAGAACACTGGGGTGCTCGGGTTTGAAGAGTTTCAAAAAATATGCTCATCCACATCAAATTAAGAAATAATAATGATTTTCCTAAGGAAGCCAGTTCAGACTCTAAATACCTTCTCTGAAAATCTCAAATGTTTAAGGGTTGGTTTTCTTGTATGGTCTTTCCACTGTTTTTCTCAAGGCCACGTCCTGTTATTTTTCTTTTATTTCCTCTAAAGCAAAGAGATCTTTATATACTTTGGGTTATGTTTTTATTTTTTATTTTTTTTTGCCACTTAAATTCTATCTGGGTGAAAAAGACAAATAAGAACAAGTTTTAGTATTCTGAACTACTTTTTGGTTTGTTTTTGTTTCCTCTTCTTTCTTCCTGTCACAATCTTTCTTTTCACTCACTATGACTATTTAAATTTGGTAGTTCTATTTTTAAATTTTAATGAAACCTCTATTCTGTTTTTTATAAGGGCCAATTTACATTCCCACCATCAATCAGTGTACAAGGGTTCCCATTTTTCCACACCCTTGCCAGCATTTGTATTCTTTCGACTTTTTGATAATTACCTTCCTAATAGGCATGAAATGATATCTCACTGTGGTGTTGTTTATATTTTCCTAATAATTGGTGATACTGATCATCTTTTCATATATCTGCTGCTACTTGTTTGTCTTCTTTGGAAAATATCTATCAGGTCCTTTGACCATTTTAAATTTGGGTTATTTGGTGTTTTTTGTTGTTACTTATTTTTGTTTGTTTTTGCTATTGAGTTGTTTGAGTTTTTAACATATTTTGGGTGTTAACACCTTGCTGGATATATGGCTTATATAAATATTTTCTCCATTGTATACGCTGCCTTTTTATTTTCTTGATTGTTTCTTTTGCTTTGTAGAAGTTATTTAGTTTGACATGGTACCGGTTGTTGATTTTTGCTTTTGTTACTTGTGGTTTTGAGATTATTCTAAAAAATTATTGCCAAGACCAATGTCAAGCAACTTTTTTCTTTATGTTTTCTTGTAAGAGTTTTGCAGTTTCAGATTTTATATGTAATTTTTAAAATCCATTTTGCATTCATTTTTGTGTATAGTATAAGAGAAGGATTTGATTTCAAATTGCATGTAAATATACAATTTTTTCAACACCATTTTAAGAGTTTATTCTTTCCCCATTGTATATTCTTGGAGTCTTTGTCAAAAATTAGTTGACTGTAAATGAATGGGTTTATTTCTATGCTATTTAGTTCCATTGGTCTATGTCAATTCAATCCAGATCTTTTATCATCACTGCATTAAGAG
Source organism: Carlito syrichta (assembly GCF_000164805.1). NCBI lineage: Eukaryota > Metazoa > Chordata > Mammalia > Primates > Tarsiidae > Carlito > Carlito syrichta. The sequence goes on from NW_007258772.1 coordinate 46,497, forward strand.
TTTAAAGTGATGGAATATCAAGTTCTATCTTTTGGCATGTTTATTTAAATTTTCATTTATTTCACTACTTCATAATTTAATTGTCAGGGTAGCAAACCTACATCCCCATTTATATCATTTGTACCCTATTTATACCATTAGCCCATACTAATATACCATTCCAAGCAGAACCGATTATTAGTTCTAAAATTTTTCATGAGATAAACAGGTAACTGCAGATGCTAAGCACTTTTGAGTTTTTTATACCTAATTTGTAACAGAATGATGGTACCAAATTAATTTCAGGAACTGTTCTTGAAATGCCAATATTTATAAAGATTTAGGAATTTGATACTGTGCTAGTTAGAGAAACAGATGGAAGCTTCTGAACAATAGAATTCATCTCAAAATGGCATTTAATATAAAGCAATATCTGAACTATGAATGGCTTTATAGTTATCATCAAATTGTTTTCTTTTCAAACACTTATTATGCAGTTAAAAGTGGAAAAAAGTGTGTGTGTGTTGGGGCGAGGGAGAGACAGAGAAAGAAAGAGAGACTAACATCTTAGTCATGCTGAACTGCTAAATAAATCTTGGAGAAGATATTCCTGAAGGATCATGATGGCATAACTCCATAAATAGAGCAGAAAGCTGAGTATCAGGAAATTTGGTTGTGTCCTAGTTTGTCCTTTCAATGGATTTAAAAATAATTACTTTTTATCAATAACGATGTTACCTTCCAAATACATGTTAGCTAAACTAAAAGAAAAAAATAAGCATAGAAAAATGACATATGAGGGAGACCCCCCAAAATGGAATTTATTTATAAAAAATTTGTATTTATTCTCACATATTTATACTTTAGTCACCTTCAGAGTACTCTTCGTTTGATACAATATGCCTATTGAAATGCTTTTTCTACTGCTCAAAACAGTTTTTGAACTCATCAATTTTGATGCCTTTTAGTGCTTCTGCCGTTTTTTGTTTCACCTCTTCCACATTGGTTAAATATTTCCCTCTGAGAACTTTTTTCATCAGGGAAACAAAGAATAAAATACTCACTCTGGGAAAGATTGGGTGAATAGGGAGAATTGGGCATGGGGGTCATATCATTTTTAGTTTAAAACTGCTGAACACTCAGTGAGATGTGGGCAGTTGTGCTCTTAATCCTCCCATCATGAAAAAAAATTTCCAACAAAATTCGATAAAGCCGAATGCAGCCTCTCACAACAATGCTAGCCAGTGCACTGATGCTAATGGGTTCCTAGAACACTTACCTAGTGGGGGAAGACTGTACTACAAAGGTCCGGCCCCCCAAAAATAATTCCAGGATTTTGGGGGGTCCCCTCTTCTGTTTAGCTTTTAAAATAAGCCAAGGCCGATTACAGTACTTAATATGAATGGAAATTTTCTCTTTTTTTTTTCAGAGAAGTAAAATAACTTTATTTTTTTAACTTTCAAATTTTTATTTTAAAATTGTGGAGTACAATTCAGGGTTAGAGATACAAATATTCATTGTGCAGATACCCTTGTTGATGAGATGTGCTCCCCCCTTCCCCAGCAGATTTTGACATTGTCAATTCCACCTCTCCATCCCCCCTTCCCCCCCGCACTTTCCTGCTACTGTCAATCCTTTTCTTTTTTTTTTTAATTATAAAGATGTGGGGTACAATTCAGGGTTAGGTACACAAACATTGATTATGCAGGTATGCTTGTTGATACAAACATTGATTATGCAGGTATGCCCCTCCCTCCCCTAGTAGTTTCCCTCAAATGCCAATCCCACCCTCCCCAGACAATTTCTCATTAATGCCAAACACTTTTTTATAGTATTAAATTGGCTCAAGGTCTGCTTATGAGTGAGAACATATGGTACTCTGTTCTTTGTTGCTGTGATAGAGCACTGAGTATCAATCCTTTCTTATAGTATTACGGCAGTTGTTCAAAGTCCACTTATGAGTGAGAACATGTGATACTCAGTTCTTTGTTTCTGTGAAAGATCACTCAGTATTATAGATTCTAATTCCATCCAGGTTGCTGTGAAGTTCATTATTTTGTTCTTCTTTATGGTTGCATAATATTCCATTGTGCATATGTACCACATTTTTTTTATCCAGTCCTCTTTTGATGGGCAGCAGGGTCTGTTTCATGTTCTTGCTATTGTGAACTATGCTGTAATAAACATATGTGTGCAGGTATCTTTTTTATACAGTGATCTGAGTTCTTCCAGGTATATTTCCAGTAGGGGGATAGCAGAGTCATATGGAAGTTTAATCTTTAGAACTTTTAGGAATTGCCACAGTGATTTCCACAGAGGTTGTACTAGTTTACACTCCCACAACAGTGTCGAAGTGTTCCCTTTTCACCACAGCTTTGTTTTTGTTTTTTGCTGAGGATTGTTTTTGCTATTCTTGGTCATTTATGTTTCCATATTAATTCCTGTGTTGTTGTTTCTAGGTCTGAGAAGAATGTTGCTGGTAATTTGTTGTGTATTGTGTTATATCCGTAGATTGCCTTAGGAAGAATGGACATCTTAACAATGTTGATTCTTCCAATCCATGAGCACAGATTTTCCTTTTGTTTGTGTCATCTTTGATTTCTTTGAGCAGTGTTTTGTAGTTTTCATTGTAAAGGTCTTTCACATCTCTGGTTAGGAAGTTGTCAAGGTATTTCATTTTTTTGTGGCTATTGGTGAATGGAATTGTGCTTTGTATTTGAGTTTCTGTTTGTCTATTATTGGTGTATAGAAATGTGATTGTCTTTTGCACATTTATGTTATACCCCGAGACTTTTCCAAAGTCCTTTACCAGTGCAAGGAGTTTTTTTGACAGATTCTCTTGGGTTTTGGATACCCCTGATCTTCTTCTCTTCTCTGATTGCTCTAGCTAGGATTTCCAAAATTATGTTGAACAGGAGGGGTGAGAGTGGGCATCCTTGTCTTGTTCCAGTTTTCAACGAAATGGTTCCAGTTTCTGTCTGTTTAGCAGTATGCTGGCTGTGGGTTTCTTGAAGATGACTCTTACTATTTTGAGATATGTTCCATCTATGCCAGATGTTCAAGGATTTTATCAGGAAGTGGTGCTGGATTTTATCAAAAGCTCTTTCTGCATCTAATGATATAATCATGTGGTTTTTGTTTTTACGTCTTTTGATGTATTTAATTACATTTATGATCTTACAAATGTTGAATCAGACTTGCATCCCAGGTATGAAGCCTATTTGGTTGAGGTGGATGATTTTTGAGATCTGTTGTTGAATTAAGTTTGGTAGGCTCTTGTTGAGAATTTTAGCATCTATGTTCATCAAGGATATTGGCCTGTAGTTCTCTTTCTTTGTTGGGTCTTTACCTGGCTTGGGTATCAATGTGATGTTAGCTTCATAAAATGATTTGGGGAGAGTTCCATCTTTCTCAATTGCCTGGAATACTTTCAATAGGATTGGTATCAGTTCCTCCTTGTATGTGTTGTAAAATTCTGCTGGTAAGACATCTGGTCCAGGGCTTTTTTTTGGTAGACAGTTTTCTTATGATATAGTCAATTTCCTGAATTGTTATTGGTCTATTTAGGGTCTCTATTTCTTCTAGGAAGGTTGTGTGATGTCAGGTAGTCCTTCATTTTCTTTAGGTTTTCAAGTTTGTTTCCATACAAGTGTACATAGTAGTCTCTGATAAACTTTTGTATTTCTTAGGGTCAGATGTGACTTCATCTTTTGTGTTTCTGATTGTGTTTATTTGGGCTTTTTCTCCCTTTTTCTTGATCAGTCTAGCTAGGGGACCATCAATCTTGTTTATCCTTTCAAAGAATCAGCTTTTTGTTGCATTGATTTTTTGTATTATCGTTTTGTCTTCTATGTCCTGGATTTGGGCTTTTATTTTGGTGATCTGGATTCATCTGCTGAAGTTAGGGTTTTGATGGTCTTGCTTTTCCAGCTTCCTTAGGTGACTTGTTAAGCTATTATCTTGTGATCTTTCCATTTTCTTCATGTGCATTTGTATGAATTCCCCTCTTACTACTGCTTTCATGGCATCCCAGAGATTTTGGTAAGATGTTTCTTCATTTTCATTTGTTTCCAAGTGTTTTTTAATCTCTGTTTTGATTTCCATATTGACCCAGGAGTTGCTTAGTATCATGCTATTTAGCATCCATGTCTTTGCAGGTTTTGGGGGAACTTTGTTGGTGTTGACATTTATTTTTAACCACTGTATTTTGAGAAGGTACATGGCAAAATTTCAATCTTATGAAATTTATTTATGCTTGGCTTTTTGACCAAGGATGTTGTCAATCTTAGATTATGTTCCATGTGGTGAAGAGTAGAATGTACATTCTATGGTCATTGGGTGGAGTGTTCTTTAGGTATCAATTAAGTCCATTTGGTCAAGAGTCACATTGAGGTTTTGAATCTCCTTGCTAATTTTTTGTCTTGATTATCTGTCTAGGGCTGTGTGTGGAGTATTAAAGTCCCCAGCTATGATAGTGTTAGAGTCAATATCTTTTTTAAGTTTGCCTAGAAGCTGCTTTATGAAAGTTGGTGCTCCAATGTTGGGTACATATATGTTTAGGATAGATATTTCTTGTTGATAGATTGAACCTTTTATCATTATGTAGTGACCTTCTGTATCTTTTTTCATTTTTGATTGCTTAAAGGGTATTTTGTCTGAAATTAAGATTGCAACTCCTGCTTTGTTTTGTGTTCGGTTCGCCTGAAATTTTGCTTCCTATCCTCTTACTTTGAGTCTGTTGAGTGTCCTTTCTGGTGAGATGAGTCTCTTGGAGACAATATATTGTTGCCTCATGATATTTTATCCATTTTGTCATTCTGTGTCTTTTCAGTGGTGCATTTAGTTCATTCACATTTGGGCTAATTATTGAACCTGTCATGAGGTTCATATAGAGTTGTTGTTCCTATTTGTTTGGTGTCTTTCTTTTGATTTTTGGGTTAATTCATGTGTGTTTTCAATCTTTTTCCTGTACTCTTGTGAAGAATATTGTCAGTCTTTTTTCCTTTTCTTTTGTGTTTAATACTTTCTTAAGTGTTTCTTGTAGAGCTGGCCTAGAGGTGGCATAAGTTCTTTGAGATTGAATGTCTGGAAAAGATTTTAATTCTCCCTCACTGATGAAGCTTAGCTTAGCTGGGTAGGTTATTCTTGGTTGAAATTGTTTATCTTTGAGAACTTTGAAGATTTGGCTCCAAGTTCTCCTAGCCTGAAGTGTTTCTGTATATAAATCTGCTGCTATTCTAATTGGTCTTCCTCGGTAGGTAGTCTGACCATATTTTCTTACTGCCTTTAGGATTTTTTCTTTTATACCTACTTTGTTTAGGTGAACTATTACATGTCTGGGAGTTGATCTTCTCAATTGTTGTCTTGAAGGGGTTCTCTGAATCTCTTGTGTTTGAATTTTCACATCACCAATGAGATGAGGAAAGTTTTTTGAATAATTTCATGGAATGTTTGTTCCAGGGTGGTCTCTGTCTCTCTTTCTGCCTCAGGAAGTTCAATTACTCTTAAGTTCAGACTCTTGAGGTAATTGCTCATCTCTTGAAGGTTTTGTTCTGTCTTTTTAAGCTTCTTTTCTATGTTTTTGACAGTTTGTGTTAATTGTATATTTTGGTCCTTAAGCTCTGAGATTCTTTCTTCCACTTGGCTCATTCTCCTTTCCATGCTTATTAGTTTGCTATTTATTTCAATCACAGTATTCTTTAATGTTGTTATCTCAGTTATTAACTCCTTCCTATTTTCCTCTTGTCTCTCCTCAATTCTTTTTATTCTTTCTATTAATGTCTTGATGTCTGGGTTTGTAGTATGTAACCAGTTCTTTTAGGAGGTCTTCATTGTTTGCATTCCGAAGTCTGTTTTCTCAGTGTCTGACCTCCCAAGGGTCTGCATGAGACCTATATTCTTCTTTTGGTTTTTCTTTGTTTGTGTAGATTTTCCTCCCTACTTTTTCCTTCTCCCCCCCCTTCTTTATTTCTGTTGTTCAGGGATGGTGTGGTTGCTTTTACTTCTGTTTGCTCAATCTCCTATTCTTCCTTACGTGAATCCTCTAGCTTTGTTCTATTCTGAAGCTGGATTGTGGGTTGGGGGCTGTGCTTTTTGCAGTTTTGAGATTTAATTGAGGGGGGAGCTGTGATTCAAAATCTATCTGTAGATCGCGGTGTCCACCGACAAGTGTATGAGTACCCTGGAACCCACTTCCCACTGCCTTGCAATCTGTCTATGCAGTGGGAGTATATGTTTGCTTCCTGAAAGCAAAATGAGGTAAGAAAAAAGGAAAAGAATGGAACAGTGAAGGATAAGGGGAAGAGGATTGTTGAGAGAGAGGAGTAAGAGGGAAAACAGACAAACATATGACTAACAAATGAAACAAAACACAAAGACAGAAAAAAGTTAAAAAAAAAAAAACTAAAACAGACAATCTTACAAACACACTAACCAACCAACCTCCCAATAATGTACAATTCCCCTATGCAAATAGGAAGTCGAAAGAAAAAAAATCAGTAAAACAACAAAAACAGAGCAAATTCAAAAACGTTATCAAGAACAGTAAGAAAAGAGAGAAAAAAGGAAAAATATGAGTAAAACACACAGGCAGAGAATAAAAATTAAAAAAGTAAAATAAAAGCAAGAAACCAGGTTTGCTCTGTGATCATTCCTATAGGTCCAACGTCCTTTCAGCTCTGATCTCTCGCTTTCATCACAGGCTGGTAGGGTTGCTCATAGCTAGGGTCAGATGCCCCAGGCCAGCTGTGGAAGGAGTGTGGATCAGATCTGAATTCAGTGGCTTTCTTCCTGTCAAGTCTGCCTCTCAGATCTGACCTATCTGTGTACATCTAACATGGGGGAGGGGCTCCTGTTTTTCCCAGTTTGATAAGATAACTTTAGGTCCCAAGTTGGAGGCTGGGCGGAGCTGGGTGGAGCTGGGCAAGGCAATGCAGGTCTTTGCCTGGTCTCAGGGCTTCAGTTGATCTCTGGTCTTACCACGGCCAGGGACTGAGCTGGAGGAGGCATAGTGTGAGATAGCTGGGTATGCAGGTCAGCATGGCACGGGGTTAGCTCGGGGCAGGTTGGGGCAGTGCAGCCAGTGAGAGAGCCTGGAACTCCATGGAGCTGAGAGCTGAGGGCCACCCCAGATGCAGCAGTGGTGGCAGAGGCTGCCTAGCGATGTGTGGGGCTGAGGAGCAGGTTGGCAGAAGCAGCGGCCGTCACCTAAGGGAAAGCGAAAGTCTTTATGGACACTTGCTTTTGCAGAGACTCTCACAGTCCAACCTGTCCCGTCACCATCCTGCCAAAGTGGAATGGACATTTTCATGTTTTGAACAATTTGATGAGGTCTATACTATCTTTATCCTCCCTTTTCTAGTGAGGAAACTGAAACACAGCAAGGTGAAGCAACCTATATAAAGAAGTGTGATTGATAGCGTATTTATGATTTAAAACTCATCTCCAGAGTCAATGCCAATAGCCACTATATTCTGCAGCTCCCTGTATACAGGTAAAGACCAGTCAGAAATTCAGGTCAAACCGTCCCTGGTGTTTTTACTTTACAGGGCATTATGTTTTATTGTACTTGTATTTAACAGAAGAAAGATGAATTACAGAAAGTGAAAGAATTGACAAAATTCAGATACATCTTTCTTCATGAGAGAGATAATTATGGTTTCTGAAATTATCCCCAAAATTTTAGCAAAATGGAGTTTGTAACAGCATTGAAAGACTGACATGTGCTTATTATTTTAGTACATATCAAGTGGCTCCCTGTTATGAGTGAAGAAAAAGCAAACAAGCTTTATTTCTTTCACTCTTCATCCTGAATTTTATCATTATTATTATTAGTCTTTATAACATTCAAATTCTGTTTTGTAATTACAATTTTTGAAGTGATTTAATCTCAATGTTATATTTAAAACTGGTGAATGTTGATCACTATTGTTTACTTCATCTTTTTCAATTCTTTAATTACTGACTTCGATGCATCTCTTTTGACTGGAATTTGACAATCAGTCGTTTTTTTGGTTTTGATTTTTTTTCTCAAGAGCTCTTTGGTGTGTATTCCCTGAAGTTTTGCATGCTTGATCATCTGTCCTTTGTATTTATACTTGAATGAGAGATTGGCTAGTTATAAAGTTCTCAATTGTACAATCATCCCTCCATATCTGTGGGCTCCATATCTGTGAATTCAACCAAATGTGGACTAAAAATGTTCAAAAATAGATAGATCAAATAATATAACAATAACATATAATATAAGTAATAATACAACTCCTTATATAACATTTACATTGTACTAGGTGTAAGTAATCTAGAGATGATTTAAAGTATGCAAATGATGTTGCATAGGTTACATGCAAACACTAGACCATTTTACTTAAGAACTTGAGCATAGTCGAATGTAGGTATCTGTGTGGGTTCTGGAACCAACCTTTGGAGGATGCTGAGGGATGACAGTTGTTTCCTCTAAGCCTTCTGCGCCCTACCCCCCAACACTGTCAAGTTTCCTTTTTTAAATATTAACTCATGGTCTTCCAGCACTGAGTGTGGAGAATTGTGAAATAAATCTGATCTTTTTATTTTTATGTAAGTGACTTACTTTTCAGCCTGCATGTTCATATAATTTTTTCCCTTCATCTTAAACCTCAGAATATGTTATATTGCTGATCATTCCATTTCAATCCTTTTCTCTCAGACACTGTGCATTTTAAATTTGTATTTGAGCAAATTTATTTCAGAAAATGTGTCTCCTATTATATATTTCTTCTTATTTTTTCAGTTCCATTATTCTGTTTGTATGTTGGATCCTTATGTCATATATCTGTATATTCTCCATGATAATTTCTATGTTTTTATTCTTTATTCATTTTGAATTTGCATTGAGAGGCCAAGAGGAAAGGTCTTAGTCATATTTATTCTTTTTGTTGTTGTCGTTGTTGCCTCTAGTGTGAATTTTCATCTCTGCAACACTTTTTGCTTTTTGCTTCATTGGCTTTTCTGTGCACAGCCAGCTTGCTTTTTGTCTCCTAGTGTTGTGGTATAATTTTTTTTTTTTTGAATCCTTGAGTTTCTTCTTTGAACTTTCCTTTAAAAAAATAGAGCAGTAAATCATGTCTCCTGTAATTTCTTTGAGTCTAGAAAATACCATTTTTCTTAATTTCCTTGTTTTCTTTTAATTAGTAAACTCCAGTTTATACATCTTTCATCTGACTTTTGCTCATATTTGTCTTCAGAACCTGTGCATAAGTCCTGTAATAATTTCTTCTGTGCTATGAAGAGGGGCATTAAACTATAGGAGTCTGCAGTTCTTATGGGGCTTGCTTGTTCCAAGCATCTCATCAAATTAGACATTGTTGGTACATCTTCCTTCACTTTCCATCTTTGCTTTTTGAGTACATGTTCCCTCAATTTTGGTCATCCAAGAGTCAGCAATGTTTTTGAAGTGACAGGCTCTATGTGTTCCTGCTCCTTCCAACTTCACCTTTGATATTCTTTATGTGCTCAGTGGTTGGGCTGCGGTCAAGTAGAAATGGTGTTATTAATGTGGATTCTCCTTCAGTGCCTCCAACAGTCTTGTGGTTTCTAAAGGGACATTCGAATTCTATCAGAGGGTTACAATGACTCTAGAGCTCCAAATCTAATCAAAGGATGTGTAGTCAGGTCTATCATGACTGTAAACTTAATTCTGCTTCCTGATCTTGTATGTGTAGCCTTGAATTTCTTGACTAATTTTAGTGTATATTTTCCATTAGTTGGAAGATAGACTTCAAAGAGGGTATGACTATAGGTTATGGACACACCCTAATATCATTGAGGATAATATAGCGTTTGTTTGTTACAATTTTTCATCATTTTTAAAAATTTCATGTAGGTTTTCAGGAGGAGTGAATAAACCTACATTTATTCCATCTTTATTTATAAATTGCTCTGTTGATTAAAACAAGTTAATCGACTAGGCCCAAGAAAATGTATGCAGGAGCCTAAGTGTGTTCTCTATGCCAACTGTCAATTTTCCTTTGCATTTCTTCCTAATGTGTTTTTCTGGCTATGTTTCCTAATCATCTACTTCAGGGAATGACTCCCCTAATCACATACCTGACTCAAATAAACCAAGAAATCAACAAGAAAATGCTATTTTCAAGAAATCTTCCATCAATCATTTCCACCTTAGCATGGCCAAATCAATGCAATCTCAATCTGAGATATTTATATCTGGAACAACAGTTCTAGTTCTAGATGAATGGCAGTATCAGGTGAAAAAGGAATCCCAGGCATCAGATAGGAGGTGGAAGTTAATGCTAGAGGCCAGGGACATTTTCTAGACACCAAAATATTTCCTCCTGATATCAGGACAATCTGCCCCCTATTCTTCAGTTACCATACAAAATCAGCAAATACTCTCTCTCACACTTCCTTAGTCATGAGCAGTCTATGCGAAAGAATGAGATAGCGCTTTGGCATACTTTTCAGTACACTAAATAAGTGCACGTGAAATAATCATATGTAAATGAGGATTATTAAGGTTTTTAACAAGCTCAATATTTTCTTGAGTATATTAACATCCTCTGTTAAGGTTCAGAGCACTGTCATATTGCTTAGAAAATCCTTCCTTTATTAAAAACAAAACAAAGATAATCTTCTTGCTAAAGTAGAAATTACCAACTCAGAATTAATAAAGTTGTAGCATATCATCATCATAATATATCAATAACATAACTAAAAATTTCACAGTATACCTCATTGTAAATATACTGAATAGTAAATATTTAACAGAACAAAATATAGTAGTGATATGCTTTGTGATTTATAGTAACAACATTGCTTTTTCCAATTATAAAAGTGACACACATTCAGGGTAAAAAATATTAATATAACTCATAAAATAATATGTAGAAAATAAGGTTAAAATAATTCTTAACCATATGTAATCACCATTAAGATACTGAGCATAACCTTTGAAAAAAGTTTCCCTGTCTGTACATTATTATTGTCAAGCACATAAGACCTAGAACAAGTAAGGCCAGTTTTCTAAGAGTTGAATTGCCACCAGATCATGCATTTTTCTGATATTGATTGCCCAATTCAGATTTTTAGATATGTGCTTTTTTAACTGTGAGAAATATGGTGAAGAAAAATTTCCAACAGTTTAGAAAGTAATCCAAGTCATGATAACATGCAAGTTAAGATATCATTGGCAAATTCTTAAAATAATGTTTAAGTATCAGACAAAAATATGTAATCTTTGAATTATTCTCACAATAGATCATAGATTTATATCTAAAGTTAATTTTACTTTTTTTTTTTGAGTTGGAGTCTCTGTCACTCAAACTGGAGTGCTGTGATACGCTCCCGGCCACCACAGCCTCGGCCTGCTGGGCTCCAGCGATCCTTCTACCTCAGCCTTCCAAGTAACTGGAACTACAGGCGTGTGCTACCACATCCAGCTAATTTTTTTGATTTATTGTGGAGATGAGGTTACGCCAAGTTGCCCAGGTGGGTCTCGAACCTGCAGGTTCATGCAATTCACTCACCTCGACCTCCCAAAGCTCAAGATTACAGGCTGAGCCACCGAGCCCAGCAATTTTACATTTTTGATGCTTAAAACATGGATAGCTTTCTTGCCTTCCACTTCACAAAGATATTTAATCATTGTTCCACAAACAAGATACGTACTTGCACATTTGTAACAGAAGATTTGTGGTTCACACATCTTTAAGAATGTCTCATGAAACCTTTTTTTAACACTGTATTGCCTTAATGGATTGTTTCACTTATGATAATTCCACATAGATATTCATCTCCGTATTCAATTCCCAAGGCATTTATGCAAAAAATTATAAATTTTAATTTTTGCTAAAATTATAAACATAGCATTCTAAGCCACTTCTAAGAAATGATAAAGAAGTTGTATTGAGAGTACTAATTAGGAACATTGGGAGGTCATTTCTAGTCTTTTACACCAGTCATAGAAGAATACATTAAAATTAATAGATAGAAAATACTTACTGGTATGTTACCCGTTAACTCATTCGAAACACGCTGAATTAAATGCCATTGGCTCATTCAGCCCTTGCTTCAGAAAGAATAAGGCACTCAGGAGGCAGAGCATCTCATTCCTTGGGCCTTCCAGAGACCTGGAGTCACAGCCTGGTCATCATACACCATCTGCTACTTCTAACTGCTTCTGGCTCCCTGCGTTCAATCCAAGGTGTGTGCGGGCTAGAGGCAGCAGGTTCATTATGGAACAGCATGGTTTCTCCTGTTTTATAGAAGTAATCATCATTAAATTGGTTATGAAACGTTCACCAAGCATGTCTTTCTGTTTTGTAGCAAAAACAACTCAATCAAGAGAGTTTTCCAGTAATTAAATAGGGATAAGTATATGGTAAAACTCCCTCTTACTTTTGTAAAATATTTTAGGATAGTTTTTTGTTGTTGTTGTTGTTTTTTTGAGTTGAAGTCTTTTTTTCTTTTTCTTTTTCTTTTTTTTGAGTTGGAGTCTCACTCTGTCGCCCAGACTGGAGTGCAGTGGCCGCTTCCGGCCACCGCAGCCTCCATTTGCTGGGCTCTGGTGATCCTTCCGCCTCAGCCTTCCAAGTAGCCGGAATTACAGGCATGAGCTGAAGTCTCACTCCGTCATCCAGCCTAGAGTGCAGTGGCACCCTCACGGCCACCCCAATATCAACCTTTTGGGCTCAGGTGATCCTTCCACCTCAGCCTTCCAAATAGTAGAAACTACAGGTGCACGCTACCATGCCAGTCTAATTTTTTTTTTTTTTTTTTATTCACTCTAGAGATGAAGTTTCACCAAATTGCCCAGGCTGTTCTTAAACCTGTGGGCTTAGGTAATCCCTTCACCTTGGCCTCCCAAAGTGCTGAGATTACAGGCTTGAGCTCCTGTGCCCAGCTAGAATAGTTTTCCTATGTAAAGAAAAATCGAGGAGACAGTAGAGTTCCTATACACCCTATAAACAGTTCCCCTCCAGTATTAATACCTTACGTTTGTCATAATTAATAAGCTTATATCAGTACCTTATTAACTTTTTCAAATTTCCTTAGTTTTTAACCTCTTTTTTTTTCTCTTCTAGAATCCCATCAAGAATACTACGTTACATGTAGTTACCATTTCTTCTTACATTCCTTCTAGCTGTGACAGCTTCTCATAGTCTTTGTTTTTGATAACAGTTTTTTGATTTGTTTTATTTTAATAATTTTTGGAAGTAGGATGTCCCTCAAATGGGGTTTGTCTGATGTTTTCTTCATGGTTAGACCGGAGTTCTGAAGAGGGGGGAGGAAGATATCATCCCTTTGTCTCATCACTCTTCTATCAACATGACTTGTCACTTGATGTTGACCTTGATCATTGACTGAGTTCATGTTTGTCAGCTTTCTGCACTGAGAAGTGATTTTTTTTTCTCCTCTCCATATTGTACTCTTCAGAAGACAATCACTCTGTGTGCAGCTACACTTAAAGAGTAGAGAGTTAAGCTTCACTTTCTGGAGGACAAGCATCTATATAAACGATTTGGAATTTATCTCCATGGGCAGTTTACTTTTGTTTTAATATGAATTTCTCAAGTAATACTTAAAATGAAAGTAGGTAATCATTTCAAACTGGAGTCACTATACATTGTGAACAGCCTGTTAAGGTCAACGCAGCTTTTCCATGGTTCCAAGTTGATTCCTTGAGGAATGAGTCCTCTCTACTTTTTCCATTACTGTTTGCTCTTCCTTTGATGGTGAGTCAGGAAGGAGGTTCTTTGGATTGTTGCAATTTCGTTTCTGTTTATAGGACTTTCAGTTGCCTACAGTTGAGTGTAAAATGTTTTATTACCTCACAGTCTTATTTAGATAGAAAACATAGCTAAGTTGTATATTTACTAAACAAAATTTATTAAGAATTTTTTACTAATCTAGGTGGATCTTGGAAAGACTCTTGATCTCTCTTGGCCTCAATTCTTCATCTATGAAATGGGACATGATAATAATTTATAAGGTTGGCATATGGCTTAGTATAGGTAATTTATGTGAAGTGTCTAATACATATCAATAAATAATTCATATTACTACAAAACAAAATATTATAAAATTATTTTGTTTTTAATTGGAATTTAATTTTTTTATATCATGCTTTTAATAAATTTGTACTGAGTATTTTTTTAATGAGTTGGGGTCTCACTCTGTCACTCAGACTGGAGTGTTGTGATGATGGCTCACCACAGCCTTGACCTCCTGATCTCAGGTAATCCTTTGCCTCAGATTGAATAACTGGGACTAGAGGTGGGTGCCACCACACCCAGCTAATTTTTTTAAAGCCTTATTTTACTTAAAGGACTAATTTTTTGGAGTTTTTGTAGAAACAAGTTCTTTCCATGTTTCTTAGGTTGGTCTTGAACTCCTGGGATCAAACAATTCTCCAGCCTCGGTCTTCTAAAGTACTGGGATTACACACATGAACCACCGTGCCCAGCCTACTGAGTGTTTTTGTGTGCTAGACCTTGTGTTAGTTACAGTGGGGACATAAAAACAAATAAGCAAGAGCCTGCTCCCAGAAAACATAATCTTATGGGATCTTAGTACAGGTCATAAACTGTCTATCAACATCAATCTAGTGCAATGATCTAGAAGTAATAACTACACTTACTGCAGTTCTATAAATTATTCCCAATTATTTCTATAAGAAAAGACAAAGGACATAAAATAACTTTTTCATTCTAAAAATATTTTTTAAATGTATCACTCTTAAAAAAAGAACAGGAACAAAGTTTTCAACTTATATATAAACAAATTATAAGTTGATTAGAAGTTGCAGAAAATGTTTTGTATTTTCCTAGTAGAGGAACCTTACTGTTGGGAGCCGGCCATGGAGGCCCACTGAGCAGTAGTGATCAGGAAGGGCCATTGACCCCGAGACCACTAGGATGCGTTCGGGAACTATTGACCCCATTTCCTCCCCCTTTCTACTCAGCACTAACCAGATTAAGCTCCTATAAGCTCAAACATAAAAACTTTGAGACCGAGACAAACACAAGCTCACTTTAGAAGCTCATTGCTCCCATTCTTCCACAAACTGCAGTTTCAGCTTTCACAAAACTTGCAATTCAAACTTGGGTCACATCGAAG
Organism: Carlito syrichta; assembly: GCF_000164805.1. Taxonomy (NCBI): domain Eukaryota; kingdom Metazoa; phylum Chordata; class Mammalia; order Primates; family Tarsiidae; genus Carlito; species Carlito syrichta. The sequence continues at coordinate 61,587 of NW_007258772.1, forward strand.
AGCCTTAGTATTGTCACAGGTTTCTGGGTTGTGATCTCAGGATTCACTGAAGTTGAATAAGATGTAAATTGTGTAGAATATAGTTTTAGAAGACAGCCATTCTATTGAAAGAATGTGGCTGGGTTACTTACAGGTAGCCCACTGTGAACTTTGGACTGTGCCACATTCCAAACATTCTGGTGGGCCACTTTCGTTTGTAAAGTAAATACTTAAGCTTCTATAGAATTGTTTAACTTGGCATAAATCAATCAGCTTAGGATGAAAAAGGTTTATAGAATATGTCAGTCACGGATTAGGTTATCCTTTGTTATGGGATTTTAAAATTATCATATGAAAAGGGTTTAAAGGCAATCATTGATTAAGTTTTCATGGATTAAGGTTTCTGGTGGGTGGGGAAGCCCCTCCCACATCTGACTTTGTGTATAAAAGACCTGTTGTAATTCCCAATAAAACACACATCTCTTCTGCACTAGACCGGAGTCCAGTCTCTTTCTTTCTCTCTCTCTCTCTCTCTTTCTCTCTTTCTTCTTCTCCCCAATCGCCAACACCGCCTCCACCTTTGGGGTACCCTGAACCCAGCTGGAGATGGTCTCCGGCACCTTACAGAGAATTTATCATGTCGCTTTGAAATGTGAGTTAGCAGGACACATACTGAAGGAGGCTAGATTTCTGTGTCCTTTTCAGTGTGAATTCAAACCAGCATTTCCTTAGGCCTTTCATCAGAGCTTCAAAGTCCCGTGCGTCACTATCATTTCCTAGTAATTCTTGATAAAAGTCTAACTGCTCAGTCTCAGATTCAGAATGAGGAGAATGAAACTCCTGTCAGTCTTTTAGCATTGAAACAGCCTAAAGCAAGCACAGGCAACCTGTGGGGATAAGATATGAACAGACACCCAGAAATCACTCCCTCCCTTCCTTTTTACACTTTTCCCTTGAACCCAGAGCTGGTGACATTTTCAGCCCTGCTCCCTTTCCTCTGGTTGCTTACTAATTTCTCAAACTCCTCAGGACTGAAGGATGCCATGGGGGATACCATTTACATAATTTGCAGTGAAAATGCAGAGCCCCTTGTTTACAAGTACTGAGAATTTCAAGATGATAACAACAGAACCTTTAACAAAGGACAGGATCCTTCTGAGCACATGAGCCATTGTATAGCCACATGCCCTTGAAGCAGCCCTGCAGGGTAGATATGCAAACTATTCAACAGGGAAAATTTTATTCCCCAGAATATCTTTTCCAAAAAGTTGCTAGACCTGCTGAACAATAATAATTCTCAGGTTGCTATACCCAATGAAAAAAGTCATTGTAAGAACATTCCTGTAGCCCTTGTTGAAGGGAAGTTAGAGAACCATGAGATGGGGAGGGGATAGGAAGGAAAGGAGAGGAGAAAGTTCAAGCTTGAAGGGGGAGGTTTGGACAGTGAAGAGAGTTTTTTGTTGCCATTTTTTTTTAATAAAAAAACTTGAGACAGAAAAGAAGACTGAGAAAAAGTGAACCATGCACAAAGAATTAACTTGCCTTTCAGCATTTTTTCCCCAAAAGACTTAAAAATGTGCAGTTTTACATCACAGGTGTTATAACACATTGAAGTCTCAATGACTATAATTCCATAACAAGATAGGGCCATGCAGAGCCCTGAGCTTTATGAGCTGCATAATAAAGCTGCTATTGGTTAAATTCTTAATTCATAACCATAAGTTTAACTGTCTTAATAAACATTAACATTAACTGGATAGACTTAGAAATACAAGCCACAATTTAAATCTCATTAAGTCAAAGATTCACTCAAAAGGAGAGAATCCTAAGAACACATTAAATTGCAGAATTCTCACAATGCCATTCAGAACTTTATTGTTGTTGATGCTGATGCAACTGGTAGGATAAATATGCCCTTTCTGCTCTTATTGATGTCTCAAAGTAGACTATAAACCAATATCTAGCAAATAAAAAGTATTGTCAGGTGAAAATAGTTTTAACAGCATCTTAATCTATTAACAGCTTTCTGCTGGTGTTACTGAATGGAAGACACATTTTTATAGTTCAGAGAAAAAGACAAAAGCATATTCTTCAGAAGAGTCTCCACAAATAAGGTTTCCTGAATTGACCATTAGGAGGCAATGTGATTGGGATTTTAGCCTCTGACAAACACTTGGAACAGAGCAGAGCTGAACAAACCTAGGCTTGACAGCCTCTTAGGAAAACTGAGAAGCCAGACATGGATATGCCCCTGAATAGAAGACCACCTGACCTTCGCACAAAGAAGCTCAACTTTATAAATGTCAAGAAAAGACTGAGAGCTTGCCTACCCATAGTTTCACCTTTGTTGCTGAAATGGACTTTTTACAAAGAAGAGAGTAACAGATAGAAGAATAGCAATAATCTCAGAAATTCTCTAGCTCTTTCCTTTATCGAACTGTATTCACTAAATTGCACATTGGCTTTATGGTCCCAGTGTACATGGAGAGCCAATATAAATGACCCTTTGTGCTCTCTAAGAAAAGTGTTGAAAACAAGACTGTTGAAAATAGTCGTATGTCTGGTATAGGGCCATCAGAAAAAATATCCCTTTGTCATATTCTGAGCAACAGATAAGTAAGGGGCTCTTACCTCTGTCTTTTATTAGATTCAAGAGAGAAGGACTTTTCTTTCCCATCAGAGTTTTCCTTTGGTGGAGTTAATGTTTTCTACAGACCAAAAAGAGCGACAAGAAATCAGAGACCAGATTCTCCTTTTGGCGTCCTATCATACTGGAGAGGGATTGTGGCAGCCATTTTCTGCTGGTGTCAGATGCCCAATAGGAAGTGCCCAACTAGCAAAATCACACTAAACAACACCAGTAGCGCCAACTCCTTAGCATTTTTATACATGAAAAATATTTTTAAAGGTGAATATCAAGGCAACTTTGAAGAGGCAATTAATATGCAAATGACAATGAGAGACGGAATGAAAAATGTTCATTAATTTAAAGATGTATGTATGTGAAAGTGTACTAATTGTTTGATCATGTATGTGTGGTGTGTAAGTGTACACACACGTAATTGTGTATATGCGTATATAATGGTTTTACATGTGTATATATTATATATGTATGTACATTTTAAATATTGCATATGTATATATGTCTGTCTGTTACACACAGACACAAACATATGTACATACGTAATCATATAAAAACATATGAGTGTGTGTATATATATGTGTATATATACATATGAATACACACACACGCACTTCTTGTGGGTGCTTTTTTTTAATTACAAAGATGGTGGGGTACAATTAAGAGTTAGGCATATAAACACCGATCATGCAGGTACCCTTGTTGATGAGGTATGCCCCTCCTTCCCCTAGCAGTTTCCCTCAACTGCCAGTCTCACACTCCCTCCCCTGACAGTTTTCCTACTGTCAATCGCTTTCTTGTAGCATTATAATTGTTCAAGGTCACCTTATGAATGAGAACATATGGAACTCACTTCTTTGTTTCGGTGAAAAATCAGAGTCTGATCGACTCCAAATCCATTCAAGTTGCTGCAAAGTCCATATGTTTGTCCTTCTTTATGGCTGCATAATATTCCATTGTGGATATGTACCACATTTTTTTAATCCAGTCCAGCTTCAATGGGCAACACGGTTGGTTCCATGTTTTTGCTATTGTGAGTAGAGCTGCAACAAACATACATGTGCAGGTAACTTTTTCGGAGAATAATTTGAGTTCCTCCTGGTATATTCCCAATAGGGGAATTGCTGGGTCATATGGAAGGTCAATTTCTAGTTCTTTCAAAAATCGCCACACTGTCTTCCAAAGAGGTTGTACTAGTCTGCATTCCCTCCAGCAGTGTAGAAGTATTCCTTTTTCTCCACATTCTCGCCAGCATCTGATGTTGTTTGTTTTATTAATGATGGCCATTCTTATAGGGGTTAAGTAGTATCTCAATGTGGTTTTGATTTGCATCTCTCTGATGATGAGTGAGGCTGAGCACTTTTTCATGTGTCTGTTGGCTGCCCATATATCTGCTTTTGAGAAGTGTCTATTCATGTCTTTGGCCCACTTTTTAAAGGGGGTGTTTGTTTTTTTCCCTTTCAGCGTGTTTGAGTTCCTTGTAGATCCTAGATTTTAGACCTTTGTCAGATATACAGTTGGCAAATATTTTTTCCCATTCTGTGGGCTGTCTCCCTGCTCTCTTGATGGTTTCTTTTGCTTTTCAGAAGTTCATTAATTTGATGAGGTCCTACTTGACTATCTTATTTCTTAAGGTACTGGCCTTTAGGGTTCTGAATAGGAATTGGTTCCCAGTTCCAATAGCCATAAGGGTGTCTCCTGCACTTCCTAAGATTCTTATAGTTTGAGGTTTTACGTTTAGGTCTTTGATCTAGTTAGAGTTAATTTTTGTGTATGTTGATAGGTAGGGGTCCTATTTCAATCTTCTGTATGTGGTCAGCTAGTTTTCCCAGCACCATTTACTGAATAGGTTCTCCTCTTCCCAGTGGTTGTTGTTGGAGGCTTTGTCAAAGATGAGTTGTTTGAGGAATGAGGCTTTGCTTCCGAAATCTCTATCCTGTTCCATTGGTCTATGTGCCTGTTCTTATACCAATACCAGGCTGTTTTGGTTACTGTAGCCTTATAGTAAAGTTGAAGTCTGGAAGGGTGATAACCTCCTGCTTTGTTTCTTTTGCTAAGGATTGTTTTGGTTATTCATGGTCATTTATGTTTTCATATGAATTTCTGTATTGTCATCTCCAGGTCTGAGAAGAATTATGTTGGTAACTTATTGGTTATTGCGTTGAATCTGTAGATTGCCTTTGGTAGGATGGACATCTTAACAATGTTGATTCTTCCTATCCATGAGCATGAAATATTTTCCATTTGTTTGTGTCTTCTTGGATTTCTTTGAGCAGTGTTTTGTAATTCTCATTGTAAAGGTCTTTCACTTCTCTGGTTGGGAAGATGCCGAGGTATTTCATCTTTTTGGTGGCTATTGTGAATGGGATTGTGCTTTTTATTTGGATCTCTGCCTGCTTGTTGTTGGTGTATAGGAATGCAACTGTCTTTTGCACATTTATTTTGTACACTGAGACTTTTTTAAAAATTTTGTACCCTGAGACTGTGTCACACACAGACACAGACATATGTACATATATAATCATATAAAAACTTATGTGTGTGTATATATATATACACACACACACACACACACACTTCTTGTGGGTGCTTTAAAAAATTAAATCACAAGAAGTCTACCACCTTATTTATGTACTTGGCCAGCCAATTAGTAAAAATGTTAACCTGATTCCTGATAAACCCAGAAAACCCTGTAACTCTCTATGAGCATTGGGACTTATCTAAGCAGGACCCTTGGGAACCAAATATTTGGTAATACTGCTGGCTCCTGCTTACTGCAGGATGGTATGTTACTGGTGAGGTAGAACCAGTGAAAATGGTTTGACAGTGATAGTCACAGTCCCCATATATATTGTTTGGAAGAGCCTTTCACCAACCCTCAGAACGAGAATTGACTTCAGATCCAAGAAGGAAAGTCACTTTGGTATCCTTCATGTTGTGGCTCATGTTAGTGTTAACATCTCTCAGGACCGTGTTAGAAAATCAAAGCCTCAGGTTTCACCTTACTTCTCCTAAAATTGAATCTCTGGGGATTGGACCTAGGAAATTGTGTTCTAAGCTAGTGTCCAGGTGATGCACACTGAAATTTAAAAAAGCAAAGAAGCCTTGAAAATAAGTAACTGGTGTGTTATTATGAGGTGACTCAGTCTTCTAAATTAGAACAGGCTAGCAGGAAATATGCAATGTCCAAGGGTGAAAAAGTTGGGAGCTGATTTACCTTTGGTACAGAAATTTAGGAATTAATTTAAATATATATATACACATATATGTATATGTATCTGAAGAAGGATACTTTGCATAAGTAAATTTAGTATTAAAATTTATTAATTGCTCAAGAAGAAATGACCTGTCATGAGTGAAGTGATCTTAGTTATAATTTTTACTAAATGCATTTTAAAAATGTAACTTGCTTGTCTAATTTCTCAAGCAAAGCAGATAAGGATTTGGTGCTTGTGCACCAAAACAGGGCAAGCTTAGAGTTATTAGTTTAAGAAACATCCAAAAGTCTCAATTCCTCCCTTTTGAGATCATATTTTACCTGTTTTACAGTTTCCCAAAATTGAACAGTCTTGTATCATAAACAGCTGAACACTAATCCTGAAATTGTGAGGAATAACTGCCAAAAAGAACTTCCTGTTGTGTTTCCATTATTGTTATTGATCATTTACCAGTAACAGCAAAAAAACTAAAGATTATTCTAAACATAAGTTTAAAAACCCATCTGCCTATTGGGTTTAAAATGTAAATAATTGAGTCAAATGGAGGCACAGACTTGAAGAGGGAGGGGGAGGAGAAAGTTCTTCATGTGAAGCAACCAACTGGGCATTGCAGAGTTGCTGAAGCATTTGGTCCATTACCTGTAGCTTTTTTCATTCAAGTTTGCGAGTTGCTTTGGATGCTTAAGCTTCCCTCTTATTCCTCTTCCCATTAGCAATTACACAGCACTGCCAAGTTATTAGGCATCTCTTACTAGTATTCAGTGCAGTGATCAAAAGGAATTGCCAATCCTATTTCCTTGTAAAGATTCTGAGACACTGATGGTTCAGATAAGTGCTGTGTTTCTGCTGCAACTGACAGTGCACAGAAGTATTAATTTTGGAGCCCTTAACTTCCCTGCTTACCATCTGCATGTCTGGACCACAATACATTCTGCACATAAAATACTTGCATTTATTCAATCACAAAAAGAAAAAGTTTACACACTATCATAGTCAGCGCTGGCGGCTATAACCAAAATATCATAAACTATCAAACAAACATTTATTTCTCACAATTCTGGAGGCTGGAAGCCTGAGCTCAGAGTGCCTACACAGTCATGTTCTTGAGGGCCCTCCTTCAGATTCAAACATGGCCATCTTCTTGTTGTACTTTTGATTGGGGGAGACAGAGAGTGAGAGCAAGCTCCCCATGCCTCTTCTTGTAAGACTACTTATCCCATTCATGAGAGTTCCAGTCTCATGACCTAATTACCTTCTAGTGGCCCCATCACCCAATACCATCCCATTTGGGGCTAAAATTTCAACATATGAATTTAGGGAGAACACAATAATTCTGTCCATAACATACAATTTAAAATACTAACTCCCATTCATCTGCTGAGGTTAGAACAGAAAGTTTAAGATCAGAAAGCCAATTCCTGGTTGAATAACTGAAACCCAAAGGGGCATACTTTGACAACTGCTATTCTTTCTTTGTCAGCAGACCCCCAATTTTTTCTTGGTAGCAAAATTCACTATGCCAGGAGAAAATTGCGTGTGGCATGTAACCCAAGACCAGTCATGGTGAGTCTATTTCCCTTTGGTCTAGCTTTGGACAAGGGGCCAAGATCTGGCAAAGATATAAAAGGAAGTCTGCTTGAGGTTTCTGGGAAATGTTTTCCTCATGATACAAAAGAAAACAAAAGGAAAACCCCCTCTTGTCACTGCCTTTTTCTTGCCTGCTTTGGACACTGTCCAAGAGAATGTAATACGTGATATCCTGCAGTCATGAAATTTACAATCCACTCAAGGCAGCAGAACAGGATAACAGAGGAACCTGCGTCATGGATGCCAGTGCCCTTGGAATGCTCAACCTCTTAAAAACCTGTTATGTGAGATAAATAAACACTTGTTATTTAAGCCAAACCAGGCAGATACCCTGTTACCCAAAGCCATATGTACTTTGCTGATAACCCAGATAAAGAATAATATTCACAGGTCATAACCTAAGCCCATGTGAAAATAAGGGAGAAAATATTTAAAACCTTATACATTGTATAAGATATAGAATACTTGAAAATTAAAATTTCATGTGCTTCATTTTAGAACAAAAGTTTAAAATCCTTTTTGCAGTTCAGATAAATATAAGAATCTTTTATGAAGTGATCCAGCATGATTGAGATAATTACATAATAGAATTAAAACTTGCACCACCCTAACACCATTGCTCATTGATATAGTTAGCTACGAGACATATGTTGAAAAAGAAAAAGCAGAGAAACATTAGAAGATGTGTTATAAATTACATATGTAGATTGATTAAGTGCCAGATTCATAGTAAGATTGCTTAAGAACAAATTTTAAAAGTTTTCTTCTGAAGTTAAAATAGAAAAAGCTAAGGCTAAATTTTCCATTTCCAATCCCAAAGTAAACCGTGAGTAATAAAATTTTATTAATACAAAAATTTACTAATACAGAGTATCTTGTTTGGGATGTTTATCAAAGAGAATTGGAAATCATGAAGTATAATAAGCAATCATGCATCAAACTTTTTAGAAGTATGTGCTGCCTTTAGAGAGAAAGGAAAAATCATATTATACAAGGTGTTTTGCTGCTATTTTCACAAAATTATAGCTAGCAGAAACCTGGGGAGAGAGAAATCATTCTTTGCACAGGTATAAGATTGACTTCAGTTGGTTTGTGTCAACAAAGTGAAGACAGTGTCACATAGAAGGCAGGCATAATCAATGTCCTCATAAAGAATGACCTGAAGAGAGGTGTTCAAGATAAAGGTAGAGCTGTGTATCCCAAGTGAATATAACCTTTCAGGTCCCTGGGTATTTGTCATTGGAATAATCATTCAACTCTTAACTTTATACCATGTGAAAATAGAACAGTGAGGCTAGAACAGTTTGTAATCAAGACAATACTAGCTTGAGGGTTGAAAAACCAACAATGTCACAACACTGGTTGAGTGACTTAGAAAGCCATTTAATTTCCCAAGTGTTAGTTTCTTAGAAGTGGATTTTCAGTGCTAAAACTAAGAAACTTCTGCACAAAACAGAACGCATTAGTTAGATTAGGCTCAAGTCACTTCATTTTTAACTTTTTAAACCACTTCTATTGGTTAAAAAAAAAGTTATGATGACACTTGTTAAAATGGGTAGGAAGACTTTATTCAGGACTATTGCCATAGGTGTCAAGATTATGGCAATAGGGTAGAAAGATGGGACTCAACTTCAAATACAATAAAAAGGGGGGGGAGATTAATAGTCAAGGAGCCGGTGGGTGGTGAGAGAGGGGTCAGTGAGTGGAAAATTACTGAAAGAAGACATCAAGGATAGGTGGAATTCTTGCTAGACTGACCAAACAGGATTCTTGCTAAAAGAAATCCAAGGCAATCTGAAATCGGGGGTGGGGGGGGGAGGAGGGGGAATATATCTCTCTCTCAACCGACTTAGCAGGATTCTTGCTAAAACTGGATTCTGCAAGGATGGATACCAAAGTCCCTGGTCAAGAACTAGTTGAGAATAAGTCTCAGAAGAGCCTGACCAATTTGGTCAAAAAGAGTCTTTGTCACTATGTCCCATAAAAATGTGCTGACAGTGTCATAACACTATGGTGGCAGACATCATCCATGAGTGCACCCCATAAAAGACTGGGTCCTATTCCACAGGTACTTTTATGATCAAATCTTGTCCTTGAGGTCTTGTTTATGTCCTCCAGCTCAGTAAACACAGCAGGGATAGAATTAAGTTTTATAACAGACACATTCAAAGCAAAGCTATAAAAGGATATGACTTTGTGTCTACTCAAAGCTGGTAACTGCCTGTGAGATATAATCTGAATAGAACCAAGGGGCTCAATGACCCTCCTCAAGTCTTAGTTTGCTGTGGTTACCTGGTATTTCCACCATGGAAATAATTATTCAAATGAATTTCTGAACATACTTGTCTACCTGCTTTCTTTGTCACCTGTAGTGTAGCTTATCAGATTCCAAAGCAAAAATTCAGTCTCAGTCAGGTTTAATAGTCATGATGCTTTTAACATGTAATAGAAACCAGGATAGGAACAACTTATGGTAATGAAATGATTATTACACATAAGACACACAGAGGTAAGGCAGTCTCCAGGGATAATATGAAGAGCTGTAGAGTTATGGGAGTCTGCCTGGGGAAGGGGGGCATACCTCATCAACAAGGCTACCTGCATAATGAACATTTATACGCCTAACCCTGAATCGTACCCCACATCTTTAAAATAAAACTTAAAAAAATGAGATACCATTTAAAAAATACAAATAAGCTATATTTTTATGTCTCTGCTATTTTTTCCTTAATATCTACTTCATCTTGGTCTCTTCATGGTTTCATAATGGCTGCTTGTGAAAATTTAAGTGCTTCCTTGTGCATGTTAAATACAAGACAGAGACATAAACACATGTTCCCTACATAAAAACTATAATGCTATAAAACTACATGTTCATCCCTATACCAATCATCCTCACTGGATTAATTCCATAACAACCAGATATATCTCTTTTTAGAGCAAGAGATGGGGTAGATGCTTGGTTCTAATTAGGAGCTCTGTTATAAGGAAGGAAATGAAAAAGGATAACTGGTAAACAAACTGAGTTTAAAATCTGCTGTCAGCGAAACACCATCTTTGTCCCTCTAACTTTTCTGCACATTTCAAAAGCTAAAATGCTGTAACTACATTTACAGAATCCTTCATACATAGGATACTGGTAGTGAGACAATTCTGTGAAGTGTAGAAGGCAAAAAAAAAGTTGAAGTTATTATTGATGGGCAGACTGCAGTCATAGGAAGTTCAGTGGCTTCCAGGTGCTCTGTGAATTACCCCCATCAGCAAGCTGCAGAGATAATTGGAAGCAGCATCCTATGATCCCTGTAATTACAGTTTTCTTAAATGTTAGCAGAGGTTTTCCTTGACCTTCACTTCTCTACCTCTCCCAATAGTTCTGCCAACATCTATTTCTTGGTATTTCTTGGTATTTGTTTGTTTTCTGCTAACAATATTTGGAATAGAGTCAGTTCTCAGGACCCTTAACTTACTGCAAACCCTGAAACCACTATACCTGGAAAGAGTAATACCATCTAGCACAAATGCCACTAGGTGATTTGGGGAAAGGGCAGTCAAGAAGAAAAGTAGTATTTCCACTATCATTTCTAATCTTCTCTTTCACAGTATTTTAGATTAGCTTAGATGCATATTCACTTTATCAACATTCATTTAATGACCAGAGAAATACCCCTTCCTATACAACATGGGTCTTATATTTGATGGCCTAGAATTTACATTCACGAACTATCTCTGTCATAGAACAATATGGAGAAAACAAACGGCTTAATATCTAAGAAACTCCACCCTTAAGTGTTTGGGAGCAGAAAAAAAATTGCACAGTTTAAAAATGAAATCTGATCTTGTCTATAAAAATAGGGATATTATCAGCTTTCCCATGCATTGCTGATGAAATTGCAAATTAATCAATACTGTCAAATGTATAATTTGGAAAACTATATAAAGAATCTTAAAAAGTTTGTACTTCTTGGCACAGTAATTTCAGTTTTGAAAATTTATCCTAAGAAAATAAGTCTAACTTTAAAAAGTCATATGACTGGCTATAGCCAGCATACTATTTTTCATTATAGTCAAAATTATAACCAGCAAAAAGTCTCACTCATCATCAGAAAAATGCAAATCAAAACCACATTGAGATACCACCTAACCCCAGTAAGAATGGCCATCACTAGTAAAACAAATAACAACAGATGCTGGCGAGGATGTGGAGAAAAAGGAAGACTTCTACATTGCTGGTGAAAATGCAAACTAGTGCAACTTCTTTGAAAGACAGTGTGGCGGTATCTGAAAGAACTAGAAATTGACCTTCCATATGATCCAGCAATTCCCATATTGGAAATATACCGGGAGGAACTCAAATCATTCTACAAAAAAAGATACCTGCACATGAAACCAATGATGCTGCCAATCAAAGCTAGCCTGGATTAAAAAAAAAAAAATGTGGTACATATACACAATGAAATATTTCGCAGCCATAAAAAAGGACAAAAGCCAGGCTTGGTGGCTCAGCCTGTAATCCCACGCCTTGAGAGACTGAAGTGAGTGAATTGCCTGAGCCCGCGGGTTCGAGACCCACCTGGGCAACTTGGTGAGACCTCATCTCTATAATAAAAATCAAAAATTAGCCGTGCGTGGTAGCGGTCGCCTGTAGTTCCAGCTACTTGGAAGGTTGAGGTGGAAGGATCGCCAGAGCCCAGCAGGTCGAGGCTGCGGTGGCCGGGAGCGGCCACTGCACTCCAGTCTGGGTGACAGAGTGAGACTCCAACTCAAAAAAAAAGGACAAAAGAAGGCGGTTAGAGTCCATCATACTCAGTGATCTTTCACAGAAACAAAGAACAGGGTACCATATGTTCTCACTCATAAGCGGAACTTTAGCAATTCTAATACTATAAGAAAGCAATTGGCAGTAGTGGGAAACTGTGGGGGGAGGATTTGGCAGTTGAGGGGCATACCTGCATAATCAATATTTGTATACCTAACCCTGAATTGTACCCCACATCTTTATAATTTAAAAAAACAGCAAAAATAGCCACAAACGCGGTACTCAGTGGCTCAGCCTGTAATCCTGCGCCTTTGGGAGGCTGAGGTGAGTGGATTGCCTGAGCCCACGGGCTCGAGACCTGCCTGGGCAGCGAGACCTCATCTCTACAATAAATCAAAAAATCAGCCGGGCATGGTAGTGCATGCCTGTAATTCCAGGTACTCGAAAGGCTGAGGCAGAAGGATCGCCGGAGCCCGAGGCTGCGGTGCCCGGGAGCGGCCACTGCACTCCAGGCTGGGTGACAGAGTGAGACTCTAACTCAAAAAAACAAAAAAAAAACAAAAAAACAAAAATAACCACAAACATATTGTCCAATAAAATTATATAGAATATATAAATAACTAATTATTTTATAGTCATCTGAATGATGGTTATAAGTATTGATAATAACAATAATTACCTTATTATAAGAAATGCAAAATAGATAAAAATTAAACACAGAATTTAATTATAGTTATATAAAATGTGTACAGATATAAAAATGTAAAACAAATGGCTAAAAAAAAGAAGCATTTCTTCTTTTTTCAGTTGCCCAAATTTTCTGGAATATGGAGATGCTACCTTTATCATATTATTCCTTTTCCTACAACTATATACATATTTAATCATAAAATGATATGTGTCATTTATGAGAATAAATACAAAATTAAAGCTTGTGTATTAGTCTTTTGGGGCTATCAAAGCAAAATACCATAGACTGGGTGACTACAGAAATTCATTTTTCATAGTCCTGGAGACTGGATGGAAATCCTAGATGAAGACTGGCACTTTTGTTCCTTCCTTCCTGGCTTGCAGATGACCAACTTCTTGTTGTGTCCTCATTACCCCAGAGAGAGAGAGAGAATCTCTGGTATCTCTTTCTCCACTTATGAAAGCATCAGCCCTATCAAATTAGGGCCCCAACCATATGATCTCATTTAACCTTTGTCACTTCCTTACAAGTTCTATGTCCAAATATGGTCAACAGTCACATTGGCGGTTAGGGATTCAACATATGAATTTGGGAAAGATATAATTCTGTGTATATGACCAGGAGTCAAAGCAATGTTTCTCATCAACCCTCATCCTTAACAGGCTGGGATGTATCCCACCATATTTCTTTCTTATTTTTGACAATATTTTTAAAAATATTTAACTAATATGCAAATACTTATGAAAAGTCAATGTAGTATAAGGAATTCTTCGAAGAAACTAAAACTCTACCCCTCATTTCCCTAAGTGACAGGAGAATTCTTAAAGTTTTATTTGTTTTTTTTATGCCACTTAACTAAATCATACATTTATACTACTAATTTTATTTATTTATTTTATATGTTATCCACCAACTTCCTATTAATGTAGTTCAATGCCTATCTTTCGTAAACAATTCCCTTTTCAGACTTTTTCTTCATCCCAACCTCTCAAACTTAACTAACCTATATAGTTCCATAGATATAATTTCTACAATTATTTTTCTCCTCCAGACTCCCATCATCAGGACCCAAAAGAGATCTAACAATGTTGAGCTATGTATTATTAACTTATATGCCCATAGGAAAATGCTATGCTCCAAAATAGGTGAAAAGTTTTAGAGTATTTTTGTCTGGCTGAGGCAAGGAAAACTCAGCACCTGGATGATGTTCAACGAATGGTGCTGAACAAGTAAACATCCATATTAAAAAATGACTCTTGTATGCAGTAAGGCTCATATTATACACACTACCGAATGCCATATATAACATTAAAGTAAAATTAAATTTAAATTTTTAAGAAGTATAACAGACATAAATATATAAATTAAAATTTTTAGAAGAAAATAATACTCTTGTCACCTTAATACAGGCAAAAATTTCTTAACAAGAGAGAGATAAAATGAGAAATTAGACTTTAACGAGGGAAAGAGAGATAAGGAAGCAAGAAATGTACATACAAGACTCTGAAGGACAAAAATCACTTCCACCAATATTTCATTAATGCAAGTAAATCATTCAATCTCTCCTGCATTCAGTGGGGTAGAAATGTTTAAATTTCCTAAAGAGAGGGTACCACAAGGAGAATAAAAGTGACACTTTGCAAAGACAAATATGAGATTCCAAAGAAAAATCTAGAGTGACAAGAGATAATAATATTACCTTTTTGTAACTTCTGTAAGTGTGACTTGAAACAGGATCAGTTGTAAAGTAGAGCAAAAAAAGACTGGAAATAAAAATGGAAGCTCAAATGCCATTTTACCAATGAGCCTGGCAACACTGAAGTTCTCAGCAAATTTGAGAATCTGGAGGAAGGCAGCTGTATTAGTCTATTGTGTTACTATAAAGAAATCCTTAGACTGGTTAATTTAAAAAGAAGAGAGGTGTATTTCACTATAGTTCTGCAGGCTGTACAAGAAGCACGGCACCAGCATCTGCTCAGCACTGGTAAGGGCTTCAGGCTGTTTCCACTCCTGGTGGAAGGCATGTACAGAGATCACATGGTGATAAACGAAGCAAGAAAGCCAGAGAGAAGTACCAGGCTCTTTTTAGCATCTAGCTTTTCACAGGTACTAATAGAGTGAGAATTCACTCACTTTTCCCACCATCAGGGAGGGCATTAGCCTACTCATGAAAGATCTGTCCCTAGTGTTCAAACACTTCTATTACATACCACCTACATTGGGGATCAAATTTCAACATGAAACTGGGGAGGACAAACACTCAAACTATAACATCTGCCAAAATAAGTTTTCAGAAAAAAATATGACTAACCATTTTCTAGAATTAAAAAAAATTTTTTTAACACCAAAAATGTAGGAAAGATAGAATTTTGTAAAACAAAATTTCCATTCCTTAAGTTAAATATATTTTCTAGTAAACACACACACACACACACACATACACACACACACACACACACACACACACACACACACACACACACACACACACACACTACTTAATCCACAAAGCAGTGAAGGCTCCATTATCTGAGCAGCAGAGTTCTCGGTATATTTGGAAGCTGTGGTTTTGAGTGTTGCTAGAAGACATATCACCTCATGAAAGAGGCCAAGACTTTGGTAATGATTCTTAACCTGTTTTATCAAGGCTACGGTTTTATTTAGTAAAAACCTTGCCACCATTTTTCTTTCATAAAATAATTGCTCTTTGAAATAAGCATCTGTTTGATTTGTAAACTACTCAGCTATTTGGTCAGTGCCACGTTAGTGGAGGAATGATCCTGGATTTTGTAAATTTCTTCGTAGAATTGTATGAAATCAACTTAAAAAAATTTTTTTAAGTACCCAGATATCAGACATTATTGAAATTTGCTACAAAGTGATGGAATGTAATAGTCAAATTTAAAAGTAAAATATACTTACTTTTCTATATTATTTCTCACTGTATAATTAAGAAAACTGTATTTTTTTTCCTTTTTATTCGGCATAGAATTACTTCATATTCTCTTTGCTTTATATGACATAGAAAAATCTCATCACTGAGGACATAGGTGGAACCTGAAAAGAAAGGAGAGAGAAATAGCAGCAGTGACTTTCATATTTCTTTAGAAGCTAGTGTTCTCTGGAAAAAAATAGTAACTCCATCACAGCATTCTATCTGACTCCTCAGCTCAGGTGGAAGAATTATATCTGATCACAGAAGTTGTGTTTTGTTAGTTTGCCTCTTCACCTTCTTTCCTGAAAAACATGTTGAGAATTGGATATTGCAAAAGCAAAACTGTGCTATGAACACTAAAAGTAAACAGAAAACTACAGGGCAAAGTTTCATCCCAAAATATTGTCAAGATGAACACGTTCTTATAGAGAATATTTTTCTGTTTTTCCTTACAATAATGTATAAGCAATAAACTATGATATTAAATATTTCACATCTTTGCATTTGAATCCTCATATAATATGAATACAGATTCGGATGTTAACCATTAACTTGTTTTTAATTAAATACTGACTTCTGAAAAATTACATTTAAATAATGAAGTCTCACAATAATGCAGAGAGATTGTTTGAGTGTTTCTTTTTTTAAAAAAAATGTTTATTTTCTTAAAAAACTTTTTAAAGGATGTTTCTTTTTAAAAAAAGACCTACTAAATATTAATGTTAGTACTGGCTTCATTTATAAGCAATGACACTGAATTTCTATAAAATGACTCTAAAATATTTCTATTAGTAAGTAGCTCTCATATTTCTCTATTTTCTTTTCTTTCTTTCTTTTTTTTTTTTTTTTGAGTTGGAGTCTCACTCTGTCACCCAGATTGGAGTGCAGTGGCCGCTCCCGACCACCGCAGTCTCGACCTGCTGGGCTCCAGCAATCCTTCCGCCTCAGCCTTCCAAGTAGCTGGAGCTACAGGCATGCACTACCACGCCCGGCTAATTTTTTTTTTTTTTGATTTATTGTAGAGATGAGGTCTCGCCAACTTGCCTAGGCGGGTCTCGAACCCACAGGCTCAGGCAGTCCACTCACCTCAGCCTCCCAAAGTGCGGGATTACAGGCTGAGCCACCGAGCCCGGCTTCTATTTTCAAATGCTTCAAAAATCCTATAATGTTTGTGCTCCTGGTCATAGTGTCATGTTGTGCAAAGATTACCTTTTATGCTACTCTCCTTTTTACTCAAAAATTTCCTAGGGTTTTTCTTCCTATATAGATTAAGAAACAAAGCCTCATATAATCTAGTACCTAATCTCCTACTTAATCTCATCATCTACTGTTTTTTCCCTTCCCTACTCTTTCCACTCTACCCAGGCACAAGGGCAACAGCACTGTCCTTTGAGTACCCCAAGAAAATGCCAGTTTATTTACCCTTTCCTTGGATTGTTCTTCCCCAAGATAACCTTATGTCCCCCTTTCTCAGTTCCTTTAGCCCTCTGATCAAATAATATTTATCTGAGAGACACTCTTGGCATATTGTGTACACATTATTGGGCCGAATGTTTGTGTCCCTCCACAATTTGTATGTTGAAACTCTAACTTACAATATGATGGTATTTGGAGATGTCTTTTGCAGAGGTAATCTGCATTAGATGCATGAAGGCTGGACCCTGATCTGATGGGGTTAGTGTCCTTATAAGAAAAGACATCAGAGAGCTTATCTTTCTCTCTCTTCCATGTGAGAACACAAGAAGGTGACCACCTACAAGCCAGGAAGAGAGTTCTCCCCTAAAGCCTGACCATACTGGCATGCTAATCTGACTCTCATCCTCCAGAACTGGAGGAAAATAGACGTCTGTTTCTTAGGCCAGCTAGTCTGTTTGTCATTGTTGTTATAGCAGCTCAAGTTAACATATATGTATATGTTTGTGTGTGAGTACAATTTATTTCTCTTCTCATATTGCTTTCTTTTCCTTGTCCCTGATGATAACTATTCACTATTATCCTTGTGTATTTTCCTACATAGCAATATCCTCAATATACATTCCCAATATACATACACACTCTTCTACTTGCTAATTTGCTCATTGCCTCTTCTCTCTAAGTAGAATATAAGCTCCACGATTGCCAGGTCTTTGTTTAGTTCATTGCTATATCCCCAATGTTTAGTATAGCAACAACTGGAACAAACTAGCTCTTCAATAAACATGGGATAAATCACTAAAATATAAGCCCCTGTGTTGAGCACAGTGCTTGACACAGAGAACCCTTTGCTTTGTGTCTTTTAAAAATGAACTTAACTATGCTGTCATTCTTAAGATGTTCTAGTTGAGAAGACAGTATGTAAGACCATGTGAATGATCTGGGGTGAGAGACCTTGGCTGTCATCACAGCTCCACAAAAATATCATTGAAAATGTCATTAAAACTTTCTGAATTTCAGTATTCTTATCTGTAAAAGGAGAGGGACCAACCAGGTAGTATAGGTAACGAACTCTGTCTCACCATGGCCCCATTTGAGGGCATATGTTATAAATGGAAAAAGCCTGTTACTACATAAGGTGCCAGCTACTGCAAGCACATAAAATAAAATTCTGTGATAGATCTTATCAATGAAAAAAATAGAGTACAAACAGCAAGAACAATATATCAGGTCCAAAATAGTGATTGAGCCAGGGTATTTAATTGCCTATCTCCCAAATCCCCTATAAATCTCTGTTTCCCTCTCTCTCTCACACACACACATAGACACACACACACACACACACACACACACACACACACACACACCTCACCGATATAAAACTTTGATATTATGGTTGGAAACTAGCTTAAAATATGGAGCACTTGGAAAATTAATTGTAAACAAGGAAAAAAGTTACAATTAAATGGATAATTACTCCAAGTATTGTGGAAATGTAGCCAAGAATAAGTGACCATAAAGAGCAAATTTTAAGAAAAATAGATGGAGATGAAAATCTTGCTTAACAAATTATCTGACTTGGACCACATGAGTAGATAAATTCAAATAGAATTTAGATTAAAAAGGCAATTTTCTAGGAAAATATATGTTATCAAAATAGACTTCAGAGAATATGGAACTTCTAAACAAATTCATTATTATGTATAAAGTTGTCAAATACCTTCCACCCTTAAAAAAAAAAAAGAAAATATCAAAATGAGTCAATTTTAACTGTCAATTCCATCAAAATGTCAAGAAAGTTAACACAATGATATTTAAGGTTCTCAAATAGTTGTAAGAAATAGGCAAAACAGTCACACTCACTCCAGTTGACAAAAAATATAGACTTTTATAATAAATGAGACAGAATTGATAGAGTGAAAGTAAATGACAGCTTTATTTTTATTTTTTATTTTTTGAGTAGGAGTCTCATTCTGCTGGGCTAGGTGATCCTTCTGCCTCAATCATCCAAGTAGCTGGAACCACAGTGCACACCACCATGCCTGGATAATTTTTTGATTTATTGTAGACACAAGGTCTCACCAAGTTGCCCAGGTTGGTCTGGAACCCAATCATTCATTCAATCCTCTTGCCTCCACTTCCCAAAGGGCTGGGAGCCACCACGCCTAGCAGGGAAGCTTCATCCTTTCTCTCCATACTTTGTTCAAATTCTACGTTTGATGATATTATCTATGGCTTGTAGCTTTCCTGCTGTATCTAGTCACAAGAAAAGTCTCTTTTCAGTAATTAAAATAAACATTCCATGGTAATAAGTGCTCATTCTGGCCTTTTCTTAAAGGTTTTCTCTTCTCTCATTTGTATACAACATCTTCTTAGAAAGGCTGCAGTGAGCTAGGGCTTATGATTAGCTTTTCCTCTTCGCTTTCTCTCTCTCCTTGCTAACTACAATTTGGGTCTGGGGGTGTGAAAAGGTGGTAAATAATACAGTGAAACTGGGTGAATACACTTGGATCCTGACACTGGTGTCTTAAGCCTTCAAAAGTATATAAGCCTGGCTCTTTCTTGCCACAGTACTTATTAGAATTTCTTAGATATTCTGCCTTAGGTATCCTAATGTCTTTCTTTACTCTGGCTGTTTCTCTCAACCTCTGTGCAATATCAGCCATCCCTCTGCCAAGTCACTTCACCTTTCTAGGCATCTCTCTCTTGAGCCAGCTGTTTTTAAGTCTGATTTATTTGCCTCTTCCCTTTGTTCCTCTTCTCTTCTTTCTCTCTCTCTCTCTCTCTTTGAATACATATAAATTTGAGAGGTACAAATGCAGTTTTATTACATGAATTGATTACTTACTGGTGAAACCTGGTCGTGTAGTGCAATAATTACCAAATAATGTACATTGTATCTATTAAGTAATTTCTTATCCCTCACTCCTTTCTCCCTCTCCCACTCTTCTGATTCTCCAATGACTATTATTCCACACTTTTCCTCACTCTTTGTGCATGTATACACATTATTGAGCTCTCACTTGTAAGTAGTATACACATTTTTTGACTTTCTATTTCTGAGTTGTTTCACTTAAGATAATGGCCTCAGCTGGGCTTAGTGGCTCAGCCTGTAATCCCAGCACTTGGGAGGTGAGTGGATTGCCTGAGCCCACGGGTTCGAGACTAGCCCAGACAACTTGTCAAGACCTTGTCTTTACAATAAGTCAAAAAATTAGCTGGGCCTGGTGGCGCCTGCCTGTAGTTCCACTTACTTGGAAGGTTGAGGCAGAAGGATCACTGGAACCCACCGGGTCAATGCTGGGGTGACTGTGAGTGTATCACTGCACTCCAGCCTGGGTGACAGAATGTGATTCCAACTAAAAAAAAAAAAAAAAAGATAATGGTCTCCAGTTTCATCCATGTTGCTGCAAAAGACAATTTTCTTTTGTATGGCTGAATAGTATTTCATTATATATGATTTCATATATATCTATACATATATCTATATCTATTTATCTATATCTTACATTTTCTTTATTCAATCACCCATTGATGTACATTTAGGTTAGTTCCATATCTTTGCTACTGTGAATAGTGCTGTGATAAGCATACGAGTGCAGGGAGACACTTATATGTTTATATAAGTGATATTGTCTTCTTCTAGAGAGCATACATGATTGTCCTCCTACTAGTGTACAAGTACACACCTAGTTTGCTCACCTATTGCCCTTTATAACTTTGCCACTAAGATCTAACTTGAGCTTCAGCTTTTCATCTTCAGTCTTCAGGAGGTAGGGATCAAATGTGTTTGTCTTCCAGTTACTAAACTATGTAACAAATTACCTTCAAGTTTACACATACCAAATGACCATTTATTACACTCAAGGATTCTGTGAGTCAGGACACGAGGATATCAATCCAGGAGGTCTGAGGGGCTCAGCAGCAAGACTTGAAGCCTAGAAGCTAGGATCATCTAGAGGTAGTTCACGAATATGCTGGTAGCTATTTGACTCTTGACTGGGGTTTCAGATCCACTTCAAGAATCTTTTCCACATGGGCTAAATTGAACTTCCTCACAGCATGGCTGCTGGCTTCCCTCAGAACAAACATCCTGAAAAAAGATCTAGGCAGAAACTCTATTATTGTATAATCTAGCCTCAGAAGTCACACGATTCTTTGTGCTCTAATGGTCAGAGTAGTCACATCACACCCTGGTTCAGTGGAAGGGGAAATAGACTTCTCCTTTTCCTGGCAACTGGCACAGTTCTGAAAGAGCATATTAATATAGTCTATTTAGGGAAATGCAATAAGCCAAAACATTTTCCCCCAAACGGCTAGGGACAGATGTCATATATTCAAGTCCCTCTCACTTAGCCCAAGGGAAGGAAAAACATTTCATCCTCTCTTCCACATGAGGAGTGAAGGAAGAAAAAAAAATGACACAAAAGCTAACAGTCTCCAGAGAAATTTTATATCTTTACACTTCTATCTTAATCACTTTTTACATTCAAGAGGGAAGTATGGGATAAGAAGGCCAAAAAAAGTTTTCACCACTTTATTTGCATATCCAGTATAAGTGGTCTAGCATCTAGCTTATAAACTGTGAAGTGATAATTTTTTCACCATTATCCTTTGGGGAGTCTACTGAAATGCAGACAATGTCCCATTTAAATACTTCACTAATTTAAAAGTTGAATATAGCAGCATATCAAAGAAATTCGACCTAATTGAGAAGATTTAACTTTAGAAATACAAAGATGAGTTGATATTAAGAAATCTACTAACATATTTGTCACCTGTAATTGATAGAGTACTTTTATAAAATAATATAAAAAGCAGAGAGAGCCTCATGAGAAACAGGACAAGGACATAAAGTAACACAAAAATACAGATAACCAATAGAAAATGTACAATTTCTTTGGATAAACAAAGAATTTGTAAATTATAGCAAGTACTAATTTTAGCCTGTGAAAAGAAAATTATAGGTAATATAGAATAATACAACTCAGTTTTTCTGAGTTTAGAAGATTTTCTTTTTTTAATGAGCATATATCCCTTTTGTGTACGTGCACGTGCATATTTTTCTGATTAAAAAAGTAAAATATGAGTGTGGGGTGATGTCTAAGAGGCCCTCTGGGTCTGAGGTCCTATTATTTTCAGCTAAATATTTTTATTGCAATATGCTTTAAGCAGCTTCGATTTTCTGGCTTTAAAACTTAGAACATTACCCCACTGCTAACAAAAGAAAACCAAATGCTTTAGCTTACTGTTCAAAGTCCTCTAGTCTTATTCAGTGTACTTTTCCATTTTGACTGTGTGCACTTTAATTTGTGATCATACCAAGTGAACAACTCTTCTAAGTAGCTCCTTGTCACTATTCACATTAGTTATATTGTGCTCTTTACCTGAAATGATCTCCCCTAACATTTTAATGATGCTTAAATGCTCTGCTTAGATTCAGATAAACAATGCCATCGCTTTACTAAAGCTCTCAATGTTTTATTTAAAGGGAAGAAATACTAAGCCTTTCCCTAATCATCCAAGCACTTCATTACTCTTAGAGAATCTGCTACTATTTCTCTTAGTTATCTGTGCATAGGTTTCAACCTTACCACTAGATGGTATGTTCTTTGATGGCAAGAACCATGTCTCATTAATATTTTTTATCCTTGCCAACACTAGCCAAATATCTTATATAACATTTTTTCAATAACACAGACAAAAGTAATGTTAGTAATAAACCCGATATTTACTGTTTACTTTGTGTCCAGCATTATAAATTGTATCTTGATTGGAATCCTTTAAACCTCATAACCCCCTCCCCCTGAGACATACTATTCTTAGTCGAATTACAGACTAGGAATCAAAGGCATAAAGGGGATGAGTAACTTGCCTATGCAAAACAAATCTCTTCATCGGAGCCCTTTTCTCTAGTGAGCCTATCAATGAATCCTGGGGGATCTCATGGCATTCTTTCAGTACATGATGACAGAGGAAGAGGAAAAAAAACAATTTTAAAAAACTTCAAAGAACAAAAATAGAGGCAAATAAATTGTAAATACATTCAAAGGTGGAAGCAAGGATTGGATTCTAAATTGATCTGACAATAAGAATTAGGGAAATAGAAGAAGGTAAAAGTAGTAAAGCTTATTTGTCATTTAAATATTTCAATCTTAAGACTATTTGCTTATATAATTTTAAATATTATTTAAAATGATGGAAATAAAAAAACACTAATTCTACATGTAGATCAAATGGGTGCAAGAGCACATTTTGGCCTCTAATTTCACTTGAATGAACGCTTAAATGAAATTTCCCTACTGTTATTGATTTCAGCTTTCTTTAACCCAACTCATCTTCCCTTTAAAAAGGAGTGTTAGTCTGATAAGGATTAAAATGTTGTGTACTGTTCTAATTTGCTTGGCATTTCTTCAAGCCCACAGCCCTGGGACTTTGAGTGTATTGAATTTGGGTCATTCAAGAGGTAAAAGGGCATGTTTAAAGAGATTAGTTGTGTCCTCATTCACTTACTGGATACTATGCTTTTAGTTCCAAAACAATGGGAAAATATGGCTGTTTCTGCTTAGAAGTTCAAGGACTCAAAATACTCCAGACAATATAGGCATTCACTAGGCTCAGATTGTATTTGATGAAACTGGAATATTGGATCACAACTGAGTATAAACCTAAACCTCTCTGAATATGAGCAGTTAGAGTGAGTAATCATGGCAGAAACTTGAATTTGAAAAATAGAAATGTTAGAAGTAATAAAAACAAGAAGAAATGAAGTGAGAATCCCAGAGCCTTCATTACATGCCAGAATAAAGTAGATGTGTATTACATTCTTTCCTTTTGTGGGTCCCTTCCACACCTGTTGTTGCTTTCCTGGGGAATTAGCCAAAGTGATACAATTTCTAAGTCTTAGGAGAAGAGATTTTATCCTAGGAACAGGAGGCCAAGGTTCACTTTCTCCACCATTCTTCTTCTTTTTAATATCCTTGATCTAGAACTATTGGGTTAGTATAGTGGCTCAGGGAAAGCAAAAGGCACTATTATGTACACGCAGTACATGAAAGTTGTCAATATATATTTACAAATTAAATTACTAGTGTATCACCTCTGGCTCAGAGCTTGGTTTGATTTTTTTTTTCTTTTGGTTAGTTGATTGGTTAATTGGTAGATTGTTTTTTGACCCCTGAGAGGTGAGTCAGCTCTATTCCTGATGATTTCACATACACTTCATTGAAAAGGTCTGCTTTCCTGGACACAGGGTTTCCAGAAAAAGTGAGGACTCAGATTTTATTAAAGCAAAATATTATTCTGCAAATAATAGCCCATTTGTTAAGGTTCATAAGAAGAATATTTCATGCATATGCTCTAATCAGTTTGTTTTGAGCAATTATGTGCCCAAAACTGAGGTTTACTGATGATTGGAAAGTACTAATCCACAAGAAATATAAAAATTAGCATTAAAAAACCAAAGATGGCAACTATAGATGGTTTACTTGAGAGCATAGTTATGCATTGTGATAAAATCAATTATTACCAAAATTGTTACTGTGCATATAAATGTGTTGGTAACAAGCATAGTAAGCTGAGAATATATTTCCCTACCACAGTGTTATTTGAAAGCACAGTCATGCATTCATTTTCAATTAATAAGGCAATACTGCCACCTACACCAAGTCACTCATCAAGACTCAGTTTTCTTGTCTCTAGAATAGAAACCAATGTTAATATTTTATTTTTCCCTTTTTATATATTTTTTTATTTTAAAGATGTGGGATACAATTTAGGTTTAGGTACATAAGTGGGCATTGTACAGGTAAAGTTTGGGCACCCTTATTGTTACGTGTCCCCCCTTCCTCCCCTGACAGTGTCCTTCTATTGCCAATGCCTTTCTTATAGTATTATAATAAAAGTTCAGTGTCTGCTTATAAGTGAGTACATGTAGTACTCAGATCTTTGTTTCTGTGATAAATCATTGAGTATTATAGACTCTAAATCCATCCAAGTTGCTGGTAAGTCCATAATTTTGTTTTTCTTTATGGATGTATAATATTCCATCATGTATATGTACCATATTTTCTTTATTTAATTTTTGTGGGATAAGATACAACATCTTTTCAGGAATCTTAATAGCATAGTTCCTTTCAACTATGCAAGCATATCTCTATCACTAAGTCAGTCAAAGACATTGGCACAAAATATAAGATATAATTCTGACCCCTGCCATGATTACTCAGATGTTTGCAACAACAATGAGTAACATCAGGCAATTATGATTGCTGCACTGGGTAGTCTTAAGAATATGACCACTTGAATGGAATGCTGTGAATCTTCAACAACAGATTGACCTTCAAGATCCTACTTTCTAATTCGATTATTTTTGCCTATTATTTATGCCTCACATCTTCTTCCTGGATGAAGTTTCTATTTTACTTTTTTCCTAGAATAAATAAACAGTAAAAACAACAGCAAGTCGTACTTTCTGTTCAAATGTCCTAGACAAGGCCCTGGTGCTGATTCTTCTGGTGTGTTCAGTCTATGAATTTGGATTATAAAAAAAAAAAAAAATCCTGCCACCCAGAATAGGTTCATTAAAGACTGAAAGTTTTATGTGATTTTCTTGCTTCTGACCTGAGAAGTCAAGTACCAAGCCCAGGTCTATCTGACTTCAAAACCCTTGCCCTGAATTTCTACTCTACATAGATTTCCAGATGTGTTTGTTCATTATCGGGCAAGACTGGCTCCGTTCAACAATGGAAGTAAGAGTTCTTGGCCACCAAATTAACTTAGTAAATGAGTACTAACCAATATTTACCAAGAACTCTGACATTCCTATCTCGTACAAAATATGGTTAGAATTCCTGAACACTGGCCATGCTTAGGTATGATATATACCCTCATTTTTTAAAATTTTATTTTTAGAGGCACCCACACTGGAAATATTTAATTAAATTTGCTTATCTCCAGACAAAATTCACATACATACACACCAGTGAATTTAGAATCTTCTTGATGTCTAGTTTAGCATTGATTGGGCCCTTTGGTCCCAGCTGGGCTTGGTAGCAGAGTGCAGTACCTCTTGCCCACCATTTTAATTTATGAAATTGATAAGCAATTAACATCGATAGCATTGTACAAGTCTGTATATTAAGACTAAAGGTGAGTAATCTAAATTGAACTAATAAATCCAAGAGCAATTGGACCATAAGTGGGAGCCAAGAAATGAAGCTAGAAGGGTTAGGGAGAAGGGAAAACTGACACCAGAGGAAGTTTGATTCAGCTGGAAGAAATTTAATTCAGCTGGAGAAATATTCTTTGTGAATTTGATTCAGTTGGAGAAACCCTCTGGTCTTGAGTTAGACATTTATTTTTCTTTCATTTATTTTTCTTAAGCAGTTCTTCTGGTAGGCAATTATAGATTTCCCCAATATCTGATTCACTTTTACCTCCAGTTAAATGGAATATAATTATTCTCCACAACATCCTCCACCTTACTGTTTTCAGTAGTTAGGCAAGGCCATGAAACAAACTTTGGGCATTAAAATATGCATAGTAGGTATATATCTCCCTTGCAGGAAAGCTTTGCAATAATTGTGCTTTACTTTTCAACCTCTCACTCTCTGTTGCAGGAAACATTGATGATGCATGTTGAGACTATAGTACCATAAAGTGGTGTAGAATAAATATAGTCATTTGTGGCTTAACAATAGGGATATATTCTAAGAAATATGTTTGTAGGTGCTTTTATCCTTGTGTGAACCTCATAAAGGGTATTTACACAAATATGGTACAGCCTACTACACACCTAGACTATATGGTATAGCCTCTTACTCCTAGGCTGTAAATCTGTGCAGCCTGTTAATGTAATGAATACTGTAGGCTGTTGTAACACAGTGGTATTTGCATATCTAAACATAGGAAAGGAACAGTACAAATACAAGATTATAATATCATGGGACCATGATCATATATGCAGTCCATAATTGACTAAAACATCACTATGTGAAGCATGACTGTATACAGAGCAGAGCCTCCCACTGACCTATAATGGGTAGACACAGAGCATGAGGAATAAATACACATTTGTTGTCCTAAATTATAGAGATCTGGGGATCATTTGTTTCCACAACTAACCTGGACTATTCTGACTGATACAATGTTCACGGCCACTAGTATGAGCATAACAGAGCTGATTAAAGGGGTTACAACAAATGAACTGCAAAAACATTCAACTTCACATTTATTTCTTTTTCCAAAGTGATAGTGCATGGTTTTATTTTTCTAGAAATTTGCGTAAAGTAGCAAAATACTGGTGGAGAAATCAAAAATCAGCTTATAATGTATTGGACTATTTCATTTCACAAGATTTCAATCTGTATTATAGCACTTGGTAACTAAATATGCATTAAACTATGAGTTTTTGAAGAACAGGGAATAAAAAAATTTTTCTTTACAGATACCCCAAAGTCTACCACAGAACTTTAAAAACAGAGTGTGTTTATTAAATCAT
The DNA here is from genome assembly GCF_000164805.1 of Carlito syrichta. Lineage (NCBI taxonomy): Eukaryota > Metazoa > Chordata > Mammalia > Primates > Tarsiidae > Carlito > Carlito syrichta. The sequence continues at coordinate 89,308 of NW_007258772.1, forward strand.
TACTAAAAGCTCTTATACTATACTACTCGCTAAGGTTCAAAATTCTATCAGTCTTATCCTTACCTTATTTTTCCAATTTGATTTGATTCTTCATAAAAAGTTTTGTTCATGCTATATCTACCTTTTGAAAGTACTCCTTACTTTCCACTTATGAATTTAATAACACATTCTCCAGGATCATTTTCTTTTTCTTTTCTTTTCTTTACTTTTCTTTTTCCCCCTCTTTCTGTCACCCAGGCTGCAATGTAGTGACTCAATCACAGCTCACAGCAGCCTCAAAATCCTGGCCTCAAAGGGTTCTCCTAATCCATCCTGAATTGTTAGGACCACAGGCATGCACCGCTATGCCAGGGTAATTTTTGTTTTAATTTTTTGTAAAGATAGGAATCTATGTTGCCCAAGCTGATCTTGAACTCCTGGCATCAAGCAATCCTTCTGCCTCCTGTAATTGCAAAGCACTGGGATTATAGGCAGGAGCCACTGCCTGGCCCTTCTAGGATCACTTTTAAGTACCCTGTAGCCTAAGCAATTTTCAAACTTTCGATTTCAGGACCACTTTAGACATTTAATGATTACTGAGAATTCAAACAAACTTTGGTTTACATGGGTTATAGTTATTTATATTTATTGTGTAAGAAATTAAAACTAAAAATATTTAAAGTGTTTATTAATTTATGTCAAATAATAATACATTCATTTCATGCTAATGTAAATAGCATTTTTTAATTTTAAAAACTGTATTTTCCAAATTAAAACCATTCTTATTGAGAAGAATGCCATGCTTTACATTTTCCCAGATCTCTTTAATGTCTGGTTTAATAGACGACAGCTGGATTCTCTTATATGATTCTGCATTAAATATGTTGCAATATCCCACACGATATATCTTCTGAAAAACTCCACTGTATACTTTTGAAAGCATGAGAGAAAAATTGGCAGATGCCATCTTAATGTTAATGTGGATATAGTCTTGAATTTGTGCACCCCTGACAGGGTCTTGGAGACTCTCAGGGGTCCCTCTCTTTCATTCCTGAAATGCTCTTGTATCCGGAAACCTATGACTGAGTTAGCATTTAATTATTCTCCAATTGTTTTGCACATATTAGATGTTGATCCCATCCATTGTTGATGGCAAATATCATGAGGGCAGGGCCACAGAATGCTTACAAAATGCAAAAGAGAACAAAACCTGCTGTCAACAACAATCACAGAACCATGACACAGAATTATCAAGTATTAAAGTATTGCTATTGCTTAAATAAATATATCATTACAGAATAATCTAAGACTAAATCTTGTACTTGCCATCTCCAGAGACAATCAAAATAATGAAATGGGCAATCATCTTTATAGTTAGTTTTTACACTTCACACAAACATATCTGTATGCAATATTCAGTATCAATTGGTTTGAGTCTCCCCTACATAAATAATGCTTTGTACATCTTACTTCTTTTTAACTCAGAATCCTGATTTTGAGATCTATCGACATTGCTACTTATAAGCTTAGTGAATTATTTAAACTGCTGTATGGTCTGATACCAGGTCTTACTTGTTTATTTACTAGTGATGAACATTTAAGTTGGTCTCAGTTTGTTACACATAGTATGATACACATACTAATGATACTTTGTTCATGTTTCCTCAGTTATTTGTGCATTAATTGTTCTAGATTAAAAATTTAAAAATAGAATACCTGGTTTCTACATGTGCATTTTTTTATTTTATCAAATGTAGATGCTCAAAATTGCATGCACCAATTTGCCTCATACTTTATGTTGTTAGATTAATGTTTTTCTTTTCCCCTTTGAGCCTAGAATAATGTCAGGAAGAACATAGTGGGCCTTCCGCAAATAAGTTACCTGCAGCAAGTCTAGCCAAATGCTTGAACATTTGAATGTGAACACATTCTGCAATTATAGACACATGGCCCTGTCCTATGTGATTCATTCAACAGACTGGCAGGCTGTCTCCCAAGTAGACCCCACAGAGTATAAAATAAACCCAGAAGCTTCTTTTGGTATATTCCATTCCAAGAATCACTTTGTGCTTTACGTTCTGTTAGTACAGTAGCTTTATTGTCCTTTGATTGCCTACATTCTTAGTCTCTAAGACAGCCATCCCGTCTTTGAGGTCACCATTACCATAGTGCTGAGACAAGTGCAGCTGAAACGCTTCATCCTGGACAGAAGCTGCCAGAACCCTCTTTGCAAACTTTACTGTGGGATGCATAGTTATGCAGTGAGAGACCACTGTCTGCATTCAATTACACTGCTGCAAGGCTAGTGTGATTGTTTCAAGGCCCTACAAATTACCAGATGTCAACAATCAGCTCAAATGTGTTCCCCTGTCTTTATAAGCTAAGAAAAAAAATTTGAATTGAGAAGGAGGGTGGTATCTTCTTGATACCTCAAATATGTATCCTCTCATTTGAAGAAAGTCTTGGATGTGTGTATAAGAAAATGTGATGATAACACTGTCATAACTCGACTTGGCTTAAATACCCATGGCAGACTAAACTTGCAACCCTGTGCACATTTTATGTCAGGAAATGCATATTAGAGCTATAAATGAGCAGTGCTGCATGGTATACATTAGATATTTCTATGAATTAGGTAAAACGGTAAGTCCATGTATCTTTGTAATTGTCTTGTGAGATAAAACACAAATATGCAATAAAAGCTGATAAAATATAGCTGCAAAGCGTGTAGCTTTGTAATAGTATTTGGAAAAATACTATTACAATCATTTGAAATATAAATATGGTGATTTTTGACAAAAGAACTGAAATATGAAGTATGAAGTCACTTAACAAGACAATTCAGTATGCAGATCAGAACCTTTTTGCCTCTGCCCAAACATAGTCCTTGACTCTTCCTCCCATTTGTGTTTACAGACAGAAAGTTCTGTTGGTCATTCTGGCTGAATTCTAGCCTCTTGATCAATTCCAGAGAAAACTCTGAGTTTGCATAATTTGCAAGTTGACCCAATGATGATGAGTATTATGAGTAGTTTCTGATATTATTAAATATTTCATAGCTACTCCTCCAGAATGCTTATTGAATGAAAACGATCTCTGAACTTTAAAACTTTCTAAACTAGGACTTGATTTTTATTTCCTTCAACTTTCAGATTTCTTCTCCACCATGCTGGAAATGGATATGTTTATTCAGCGTCCTTTTCTCCAAAAGTTCTCTGAAGAGTCTACGGGGTTTTAAGTACCAGAATGTCAATTTTACCTGTATCTACATGACATCCAAAGCCAGAAAGCTAATTTGGCTTAATTATTATCTTAGAATATTTGCAAACAGTTTACCATTCTTTCCCGAAAGAAAATAATGTTTTGTCAGAAATCGGCAAATCTGGGTTGGCTCCACATTTAAATTTATTACTATTATTAAATGAAAGTATTTTTGTATTCCAAATATAAATTAATAAAGTGTTTAAAAATACATATTTACTTTTGGATCAGGATTTAGGGAAGGAGGTGAATTCTGGTCTATGAACTTCATGAGTTATTTGAATTTTGCAGCAGGCATTGGTAAGAACATACTTTTTCTCAGAGACTTATCAAAAAGACTTAATTTGTGTACATAACATGAAAATACTGATAGAATAAAACACATGCCAAAAATGGTAAACTCATTAGAATAAGTAAATTTCATTTAACAAAAGCAGGCAAAAAAAGAAAAGGAACAAATATAACCTCAAGCTGGGAAAAATCATTTTAAACTCTCAAACATTTATTTGATGTTATCTTTCCAAGAATAATGAGGCAACAGTAATCACATTCCTTTTACTTTACATACTTTTGTTCAGAGAAACCAGATGCAGAATGAAGCTTTGCTTCCCTGCCAAACTGTCAAGTTTGTTTAATATTTAAGTTTCATACAACATAAATGAAAGAAGCAAAAGTATTGTTAGTGCTGGGAGTTCTGAATTTGAATCATCTTTAATTGATCACTGCATATCTGAAAATGAACACAGATCTTTGCGCACTTCCCACTGTAATTCTAGTGGTGATGAAAAGTGGAGTGGTTTTGTGAGTGTGGGCATGTACACATACGTTATATATACATTTCAAGTGGTAAATTTTTCCACTGTTGAAATCTATTATGTCTTTTGGAGGAATATTTTTTATGAATAAATATTTAAAGGCTTCCCAAAATATGTCCTTATTCAAGTCAGTCAGGGTTATAGTCAAAATCATGATAACTAACATTTATTAGGTATTTACTCTGTACAGGACACTGATTTAATACCCTTACCTACATTTATCCACTTGGTATCCACAAAAACCTCTTCATGTAAATACTATTTTCATCTTCATTTTAAAAGTAAAGAGACTGATGCCCAGATAAGTTAAATAACTGGATCAATTTTATATGAGCCATGGATTGAATACTCTACTACCCTTCCTCCTAAGATCTGCTAAAATGGTGATGAAAGTCTACATTATTTGTTCATAATTATTATTATTTGTCCACATTCCTGCTCCACCATGGTCATTCATCCCTCTAGATGGGGTATGTCTAACTGCTCTGTTGACTTTGGACTTGGCCGTGTGATTTTCTTTGGCCAATAGGACATGGATGGAAGTTTTTATGCCACATTCCAAGTAGGAACTTTAAATGGGCTTGTGTGATTTGACACAGCCTCTTTTGTGTTCCTGTTCTCTGCTATGAGAACAGTGTGTCCCAAACAGGAGCTGCTCCTTCACCCTGGGTGCCACAGTGAGAAGACACAGGGAGCCCAGCCAAGCCCAGCAATGTCAGGCAGAATAGCCGCTGACCCAGAGGCTTCTTACAACATAAGTGGGAGGTAAATCTATGTTGTAAGCCACTGAATTCATGTGGTTGGTGGTTACAGCAGCATAAACTGAAAAACAATAAAGGGGAAACATGCTGTAAGCCCACAATAAAAATTAAAAAAAATAAAAGCTAGAGAAGGGCCATGCAAGGTTAAAAAGTCTAAACAGTTTCTGGAAGATAGAGGGTTGCTGGAGGAGTGTTGACTGGAAGAGAGTGACTGAAACCACTGCTTAAAAACATGGAAAGATACTGCCACCAGTCTGAGAAACAATCTGCCTTGTAGAATCTGAGAGAACTTAAATTATGAATACTATATTTTGTTTCACAATCACCTTTCATCCAATCAATGGTGTTAGCATTCATTGACAATTTTTACCTGAATCAAAACATTTTATCATTCCTTATACACTTATCTTCCGACATTTTCTCTCTCTCTCTCCTCAGTATCCTTTAAAGACTCATAGGTCTTCATTAATTTTTAGTCAATGTGTTGTTATCCATTGTTACTGTCTTTATTTTAGATACTTAGATAGTACTAAATTTGACCTCTGGGAGCCCCTACAAACTGGCTACTATGAAGGATGTGTTCAAGAACACATTAAGTAGCTAGAAAAATAATTCAGAAATACAGAAACCTGGGAACGTCTTTGTGAGATAAAAACACCAAAAGTAAAGACAGGCTAAAAGCTCCCATATTAAATAAACAAGCAAACAAGCAAACAAAAAACAGATTTCCTGCTAAGTAATGGGATATAGACATTTCATCAGTGATGTTTAAGATAACTTCTGGGGGAAAATATTTTCAATGTTTAATTTCTTATCTATCCAAACTATGAATAAAATGTGAAGGCACGATAGAGATATACTCCGTATTCAAAGAGTCAGAAAATCTATACTGAAATGCCATTTCTCAGGAAGCTACATAAGGATGTATGTCAGCCAAATTAGAGAGGAAATCAAAAAGAAGGAAGATGGAATCTAGGGAATGAGAGCTGCCATGCAGGACGGCAAAGATGAGAAATCTTAGTACCTCCGTTGTTCTGCAGACCAGAAGAAGTATGTGTCTAGCATGTAAGTAGGGGTTGAAGGCTTTCTTCAGGCAAACATCTAGGAAAAGGGAATGTATTAGTCAGCCAGGGCTGCCATAACATAAACACCACAGATGACACAGCTTAACCCATAGACGTTTATTTCTCGTAGTTCTGGAGACTGTACATCCACAATCAAGGTGCCAGCAAAATCAGTTTCTGGTAAGCCTTCTCTTTCTGACTTATAGATGGCATCTTTTTGCAGTGTCCTTGTATGAACTCTTCTCTGTGCATACATGAGGAGACAGAGCAAGAGTGACAGCAAGAGAAAGAGAAATATTATCTCTGGCATTTCTTCTTCTTATAAGCTTATCAATCCTAACTGACGAAGGTTCCTCCCTTATGACCTAACTTTAGTCTTTATCTCCTTATAGGGCATATCTCCAAATAAAGTCACATTGGGGATTAGTACTTCAATATATGAATTTGAAGTAGGAGGGACACGATTCAGTGCTGAAAAGTGGGAATTTAGAAATATGATATCATTCTTGAAAAGTTATATAATAATAATACTAAATAAAATGTATTAAAGATAGTGTGCTGGGCACTGCTCTAACAGCTATATATATTAACATTTAATTCTATGAAGTCAGTTACTATTATTATCATCTTTATTTTCCAATGAGTAAATTAAGAAATAAGAAAATGAAATAAGTAATTCAAGGTCACGTAGCTAGTATCTGGTACAGCTGGAATTTTAACGTAGGCCACTTGACTCTTAACCAGGCAATGCATTCATAATGATGTCATACTGGAGGACCTGTGGAACATGTCAGAGCGCATTAAAGGAAGGTAACAGGGGGTCAATTATATGCGTAAAATCCAAGAAAAACAGAAGAAAAATAAACATACTATATTATCTGGTTCTATAGTGAGAAACTTTTAAACAATTACTATAATAAAAGTATTGTTTATGGAATTTCAGATTTTAAACTCAAGCTAACAGGTACAGCATGAAAGCCTTAAAGATGTTTAACAGGATATGAACTCGATCACCCTAGGGAACTTAAAAGTAAGATGCAAAAGACATTGTAAGAGATGGAGGATTTAGAATAATTTAAAAGAAGAGTGTTAATAATGTCATCTTATAAATTAGAATGTCCAGATAATTCAACATCATGTTGGAATAGGAAATAAAGATATAATGATTGTTATAGGTTGAACTGTGTTTCCTTCAACAACAACAAAAAAATACTTCGGAGTTCTAACACTCTATGCCTCAGAACATGACCTTATTTGGAGATGGGGAGTAGAATTAAAAAAGGGACAGTAAGGCACAGATACATGCAGAAAGGGGAGATGAGAAACGAACAGGAGAAGACAGCTATCCATATGCCAAGGAGAGAATTTGGGAGAAGGTCCTTCCCTCACAACCCTCAGCAGGAACCAGCCCTACTGATACCTTGATTTTGAACTTTTAGTCTCTAGAATTCTTTAATGCATTTCTCTTGCTAAAGCCACCCAAATTGTGTAACTTTGTTATGTTAGCTCCAGCAAACTACTATAACCATCTTTCCCAATATTACAAATTTATTCAAGAGAGAACTTAGAATAGTGATATTCCTATATTGGGAAAAGGAGAAAGTGCTTTACATTCACTCAACCATCTTTTATCAAAGCAAGAACCCCAGAGATAATATCTAAAACTGATAAATAAAAAAGCAGTATTAAATGCATGTTTAGAAATATGAGACTTTCTGAATTATTAGAAACAGACTCAATCAATTTCCCCTGGTGACAAGACTGAAGGTGGGAAAGAATGAGGCAGGGAATGATTGCTTGTCAACAAAAGTCTTTCTCTATTAACTGATATTAAAAATCATGGCATACATTGTTTTGAATAATTTCGAAAATGAATTTAAAACAATATTTGCCTCAGTTTTTTTTTTTAGGTCACCATTTTAGATTAAGTCCTATGTAACCAAATATCAGTTATTGTAAAGCAAACCACTAAACCATGGACAAATATAAGTTATAGTTTTCAGTTTATCCCAGCTGCAACCTCTGAGAGAGCCAGAAGATGATAAACACTGCCCCAAATGAGGACAAATCCCAGGCAAGAAAGACTCTGTAAGTCACATATGTCTTAAAATGGAACAGTTAATATTACTGTTGAATGTTTTGGATGTATTAAATCATAAGAAGAGCAAAAATAGTCTCAACCCTGCAATATGTTGATGCTATGAGGACAGAAGAGAATAAAGCAATCTTAAAGGATGTGCATGAGGTATGCGGTATACAGGGTAAATGACAGAAGAAAGTTTCATTTTATTCCACTGTATAATGTAATCATATGTAATTCAACTCCACCTCACAGTAGTAATGAGACCTGAAGGATTAATGGGGTCAATATTCAAAGATGAATGGAATCATGTCAAAAGGACACGGGAGTTCCCACTGGCCAAATGAGGGAATATATAAGCATCAAACAGAATGACAGTGATGGATTACAACACATATAATTTTGAAAAACCCATAAGTGCATTGTTACAACAGGACAAAGGGGAGGGAGGAAGATAGGGAAAGGGAGAAGAATGTTCTTCTATACACAAAACTACAAAAAGGTGTATCTTGTTATTAAGTAGAAGAATTTGAAAAAGATTACCTTGCACTTAAAGAGGAAGACCTAACATTTACAAATATTTCAAATTCTCATTATTTTAATATATGAAACAAATGCAATAAAATACAACTAAATCTGAATTCATAAGCATAACTTTAGCAACATGATATTGACATTTATCTAGAAAAATAAACTGATAAGAATAGCCTAAAAAATTCTCACAAATGAGAGAAAGAAGCAGGTGGTACTAATCATTATTAAAAAAAATTATAGAGTTATACATATTAAAATTTAGATATTTTTACAGGGATGCACACAGCAAACAATGAAGCAGAATTGAGTATAGAACCATATTGGGAATGTTGTATACATTTAGGTTTGCATTTTAAAAGCAATGGAAGCTGGGCTCGGTGGCTCAGCCTGTAATCCCGCGCCTTGGGAGGTTGAGGTGAGTAGATTTCCTGAGCCTGCGGGTTCGAGACCCGCCTGGGCAACTTGGTGAGACCTCATCTCTACAATAAATAAAAAAAGAAAAAAATTAGCCGGGTGTGGTAGCGCATGCCTGTAGCTCCAGCTACTTGGAAGGCTGAGGCGAAGGGATTGCCAGAGCCCAGCAGGTCGAGGCTGCGGCGGCCGGGAGTGGCCTCTGCACTCCAGTCTGGGCGACAGAGTGAGACTTCAACTCAAAAAATAAATAAAATAAAATAAAAGCAATGGAGAAAAAGACTGTTACATAAGGGAAACTGGGACAACGTTTAGCTATTTAGGATTAAAGGAGGAAGAAGACGAGGAGCAGCAGCAACTGAATTCCTTACCTCATTTCTCATTTCCAAATAAACTCCAAATTATTATAAGATTTAAAAGTTTAAAATGTAAGTAAATTAATAACAAAAAAAAATAGTGGAACAAATTAGCAGTGTATGTCCTAAAAGATTGAGTGTTGAAATATATAGACCAGGATTCTTAATTGCAAACAATACAAAATAATTGGTTAACTGAAGCTATCAAAGAATGTATGAAAACTCAGATAATCGCCAGGTGAGCTAGACAAGCAGACTTGGAAAACGAATAAGAACAAAGGATGAACAGGCGAACAAAGCACAGTCACATTCACACCACAGAACCAGCTTATGAGTCACCATTGCTATCACCCTGAGCTGGGGATGGTGGCAGCACCCTGCTGCAGACATTGGGTATGTTCTCTCCTTTCACCAGCACCCTTGCCACCAGTGATCCCAGGTGAAAAGTGCTGTCACAGCTGCTACTCTCCCAGGTCTGGGAATTTACTACACTGGCTTCTGATGCACAGTCCTGGATGGGAGATTCAAGCTGACAAAACTGAGGTCGTGTACCAGCATTCTGTCTGCATGAAAAACTGGGAGAGAAAGTGTCTAGTCTTTGGAACTTTAGATTAGGAAGAGGAAATTGAGTTCTGCCTGCTTATGCAACTTATATGGTCAGAAATCTCCAAGTATAGGAAAGGGGTTCTGATTCCAGGTAACCACAAAACTGTATATATATGTAAGAGAAATTCACAAAACCCATAGCCATATAGGAAAAAGATTGCTTTTTTTTCATTTGTATCAATTTTTTTTCATTTGTGGGGGGAAATTAAAATTAAAAAAGAAAATACACAACCACTCATTAGGTACCACGTTCATTACTCCTCAATCTACATATGTAGCAAATCCTTCCATGTACCCCACAACTCTAAAATGAATAAATAAATGAAAGTACATGCAAGACACCTGCCTGACACACAAAAGGAATGTATTTATTTAATACAAAAATAAATCCTTCAAATGTGTAACATGTGTATGCCTGCAACAGAAAATTGGACAAAAGCAAGTATTTCAGAAAAAATAAATATAAATGACCAATGAAGATAAGAACAAAAAAAAGCATGTCTTTCAATTCAAGAAATGCAGGTTTAGATGAGATATTGAGGAAGTCAAGTTATCCCTCTTTGTGGATGATATGATCCTATACCTTATCGAGGAAGTCAAGTTATCCCTCTTTGTGGATGATATGATCCTATACCTTCAAACCCAAAAGAATCTGTCAAAAATCTCCTTACACTATTAAAGGACTTTGGCAAAGTTTCAGGGTACAAAATAAAAGTGCAAAAAACAGTTGCATTCTTATATACCCACAGCAAAAGACAGAGAACCAAATAAAAAACACAATCCCATTCCAATAACCACAGGAAAAAAAAAAATGAAATACCTAGGCATCTTCCTAACCACAGAAGTAAAAACCTTGATAGCAAAAACTACAAAATACTCCTAAAAGAAATCAAAGAAGACACAAGCAAATGGAAAAATATTCTATGCTCAAAGACTGGAAGAATCAATATGATTAAGATGTCTATCCAACCAAAGGCAGTCTATAGATTCAACACAATAACAATTAAACCACCAACATAATTCTTCTCAGACCTGAAAATGACAATACAGAAATTCATATGGAAACATAAATGGCCACGAATAGCCAAAGCAATCTTCAGTAAAAGAAACAAAGTGGGAAGTATCATACTTCCAGACTTTAAACTTTACTATAAGGCTACAACAATCAAAACCACATGGTACAAAAACAGGCATATAGACCAATGGAACAGGATAGAGACTCCGGAAGCAAAACCTCAATTTCTCAACCAACGTGTCTTTGACAAAGCCTCCACCACCAACCACTGGGGAAAGGAGCACCTATTCAGCAAATGGTGCTGGAAAAACTGACTGACCACATGCAGAAGCATGAAACAGGACCCCTAGCTATCACTACACACAAATATCAACTCTAAACATATCAAAGACCTAAACATAAAACCTAAAACTATAAGAATATTAGAAAATGCAGTAGACACCCTTATGGAAGTTGGAATAGGCAACCAATTCCTGATCAAAACCTCAGATGCTCATGCCATAAGAGATAAGATAAACAAGTAGGACCTCATCAAACTGAAAAACTTCTGCAAAGCAAAAGAACCATCAAGAGAACAGAAAGACAGCCCAGAGAATGGGAAAAAATATTTGCCAACTATATATCTGACAAAGTCTTAACATTCAGGATCTACCAGGAACTCAAATGTGCCAAAAGGAAAAAAACAAACAAACAAACAGCCCCATTACAAAGTTGGTAAAAGACATGAATAGACATTTCTCAAAAGAAGACATGTGGGCAGCCTCACAAATCATCAAAGAAATGCAAATCAAAACCACACTGAGATACCACCTAACTCCACCCAGAGTGACCATGGTTAATAAATAACCAAAAAAAAAAAACATGCAGATGCTGGCAAGGAGGCGGAGAAATCAGAATGCTTCTACACTGTTGGATGGAGTGTAAATTAATACAACTTCTGTGGAAAACAGTGTGGTGATTCCTAAAACATCTCAAAAATAGACCTTCCATATGACCCAGCAATCCCCCTTCTGAGAATATACTGGAGGAACTCAAATCATTCTACAAAAAAGATACCTGCACACGCATGTTTATTGCAACACTACTCACAATAACAAAAACATGAAACCAACCATACTGCCCATCAAAAGTGGACCACATAAAAAATTGGTACATATACATGATGGAATATTATGTAACCATAAAGAAAGACAAAATTATGGATTCGTAGCAACTTGGATGGATTTAGAGTCTATCATACTCAGTGACCTAACACAGAAAGAAAGACTCGATACCACATGTTCTCACTCATAAGCAAACCTTGAACATTTATAATACTACTATAAGAAAGGGATTGGCAGTAGCAGGACACTGCCAGGGAAGGGAGCGGAGGGTCACATAACATTAATAAGGGTACCTGATCTCCCCAGGTGAAGCGGGACCAAAGAGAGGCCCAAACTTTAACTGTACTATGACTACCTAATCCTTAATTGTACCCCACATCTTTAAAATAAAACAAAAAAGAGATATTATTTTCATTTTTACGATGGACAAAGATTTAATTTTTAATAAAATTAAGAATAGAAAAAGACAGGGAGAAATAATGTCTCACCACATAATAGCCATTTATAATGGGTGAATATGTGTTATGCAAATAATACTTCAATGAAGTTGATTTCTATGAAATTACTTTTTGAAAAAGTGTCAGTCCCCCTGCTTAGAATACTCCAGGGCTTTCTTCTAGCTCCACAACCCAGTTCACCTTCCACGGTCTACAATGCTCACAAACTCTGGCTTCCCCTGCTCTTCAGCCTCATGCCATGCCATCTTCCATTCCACTCTTTTTGTTCAACTCCTTCACATTTGCCTACTTTTTGTCTAGCCCTAATAGTTGTTATCATCTATGCATCTTTTAAAAAAAATCAATAAGGAATTAAATGTTTGGTCAAATTTTGGGCAGATCAGGTATGGTAGTGGACAGAATTTTTACCGCTGCTGGTTAAGCTACTGTCAATGACAAATTTGGGTCAATCCTCCCCTTTTCAACACCCATTCTACAATAAGTCTACTGAAATACAAGGATGAGAAGATATTTTAGAGAAAAAAGCACAATGCCCACTGTACAAACCCATTGTTTATAGCAGCATTTCACAAAGTATGTCTCCCCCAAATATGAAATTCAGTAAATATTCCATTTAAAAATATTTATAAGATAAAAATAATTTTGAGAAAATTGCATGTCCCCTCTTTGGAAATTGATAGTAGCACAATGGAGGCTCTGACACATTTTGCCTCAAAGCAACCTCTTTGCACTTAAAACATTAATATCTAACTATATCTTGCCATGCAGACTTTTTTAAAAAATGCATAATAGCCTCATGACATTAATGAATTAGAGGAACATGAGAACCATTGCTCTTCCCCTTCTTTTTTTTTTTAAGTGAGAAAGCAGGATTTATTGAGAGGACAGAGAAGCTCCCACAGTGGGAGGGGATCCAAATTGGTTGTCCCTGTTCTTCCCCGTCTTTTTTTTTTTTTTTTTTGAGTTGGAGTCTCACTGTCGCCCAGACTGGAGTGCAGTGGCTGCTCCCGGCCACCGCAGCCTCGACCTGCTGGGCTCTGGTGACCCTTCCGCCTCAGCCTTCCAAGTAGCTGGAACTACAGGCGCACGCTACCACACCCGGCTAATTTTTTTGATTTATTGTAGAGATGAGGTCTTGCCTGCCCAGGCAGGTCTCAAACCCGTGGGCTCAGGCAATCCACTC